>NC_135874.1:19211700-19511700 GCF_031162955.1 Sander vitreus
GTCGGGTTGGTGCGTCACTGGCTTTTAGACACAGCAAGGTTAGCTGTATCTACCTGATTCTAGTCTTCATAATAAGCTAAGCTTACCGGCTGCGGCTTCATGTTCAGGCAGACAATGATATTGATGTTCACAACCAACTCTCAGCAAGAAAGCGAATTAACATTTCCCAAAATATCAAATATTCGTTGAAAGGATCATTCTCATTTATTGCAACTTGAGTCTTATTTCTAAAATTTTGTCCATCATAGAAAACCCTGACCAAGAGATGTGGAAGCTTGCGGAGAGCAGGTATTGGAGCTGAAGCTTACAGCAATATTTCACACTTCCTTGATCTAGGCATGTTACCAACCCAATAACATGCAAATTCTGCAGTTCCAACGTCTGGCTGCTCAGATGGCAAGAATTCACACTCTTCAATCAGTCAACATTTTTACCATAAACTCACACTTTCAAGCGCTTCTGGTCAACACTTCAACTCAACACTCTCCATTAACTCAATTATGCCGTGAATTGGACGCCTGTCCACACCGGAGTTTAACTTGGTGTACAAATGATCTTTCTGACACCTGCAGATCAACATGAAAGGAATCTCAGCTTTGATCCTGGACGAGTAATGTACACATGTAGAAACACACACTTTCTGATCCCCGTCACACACACCCAATGTGTAAACATATCTTTACATAGCCCACTATCAAAGTCCTGGAAGACAGCAGAGGTCAAAGTAACAGCTGACATATTTCAGCCACGGTTACTTCACGCTGAAACTGATAATTCGGCTCATAAAACGGTACCGCAGGATGGCAGTGGAATTTTTGAAAGATATATCAAAGACCCACAAACCATGTAGGACAAAGTTACTGAACGCTCTGACTCACCTCAGTGCTCCTGGAAGGGAGGGCGTACGTTTGACCTCCAGCGTTGCTCTCAAAGATCTGAAACCAAGAGACAGACAGTTAGAAATACAGACAGAGGGGCACCACACTGATTGACTCATAAGCAATTAAGTGCCCAGCCACTTAGGCAACACAATATCAGACGCACACAGTGCCATTATGTAGTTAATTAAAAACTACGTGCGGCGAGTGCAGCGCTTTGATACTGCTTCCAAACAGGGTCTGTAGCCTTTGAAGGTGCAATGGCTGAAAATATGGTGTGTGTGTGTGTGTGTGTGTGTGTGTGTGTGTGTGTGTGTGTGTGTGTGTGTGTGTGTGTGTGTGTGTGTGTGTGTGTGTGTGTGTGTGTGAGTGGAGGGGGTGTGTACAGACACTGAGTGGTTTCTGTGCAGCAGAGAGATGAAAGGGGGAAACAGTCCGGTTACAGATGAGAGAGGACAAGCGCTCCCCCTCTCCATCTCCACCCCTAACTGTAGAAGTCTCTCCACTCTTGATCCATTGTATCTTCCACAACTTCTCCTCTTTAGAGCCACTCCCTGGCTTGTGATTCTAAGGCGTGTTGTGTCAGGCTAGGCCCGGTGCTGGAAGTGCCACCTCAGAGGGCTTTAACAACTCTATAATACAGCAGTGACACAAAGCCATCCGTTATGTGTGGGTGTATCTCCAGCCCTCGCTTAAACAGGCTGCAGTTATCCGGTTTTGCTGAGATACTTTCTCACTGGGCAGGAGAGGCATGATGGCATAGCAGGTAACAGAAATAGAGCATTTGGTTCTCAAAACGGGTCTAACAAAAGCTCAAAAGGTGCTTGTATTTTGCCGTGAAATTAAGTTGAAGCTGAATTTCCTGTGTAGTGTGCACATTGTTGGAAGAGACTTGCAGGCGCTATCCCCTTTTCTAAGTATCAAGATTACTTTTCTCCAAAAACAATCCCAAGATGTCTTTACAATCAGAAAAAAAAACTCTGTAGCTCCTGTTATGGTAGTAAGAACCCTCATCTGACATCTGAGCGGCGGAGTACAGTAACTCTCCCTCCAGTACATTTATAAAGTGGCTGTAAACAGTGCTGCTTCACCGTAAACGGACTAATTTTAGAAAGCTTTACCAACTCTCCCACAAATCCTCAGACCTTGCTGGCCTATTTCCCACAGCCGACTGCCGGCCAGCTCCTTACTGTATACATAGCTCTCCTAAGACGGATGAGAGATGAGAAAACGAGAGGGAAGAAGATGGGGGGGAGGGGAGCATGACTTTGGGGCAAGGTTGTGGAGCGCAGCATCGCAGTGGTAAATGCGATTCAGGCTTAGTCAACACAGATGAGTCAGTATGGAAACTGTGGGAGAAGGACGGTTAGTTAACGCTCTGATGTTTATGCTCTGAGAAACAGGAGGTTTGAGCGAGAGGACGAGGCTGAAGGGGAAAAAGGAAAGACAAATGGAGGGACAAAATGGTTACGAGAGTGAGATGAAATTCTAGGTTTGAGAGATATAAATAAGTAGGATAGAGGTAGAAAAAAAGATGGGGGTGTTTGAGTTGGAGGAAGGTGGATAAATGGAGAGCAAAAGGGAGGAAGGCATTGAAAGAAGATATCTTGAAAATCTCAGAGAAAGCAAAGTCTGAGAACCTGAGAAGGTAACAACAGATTAAGTGCACGGAGGAATGTTTGGCTCCTCAGACGGCCTCACTGTCCAAATCCTTCTCCAGCAAACACGTGTCTCGTCAGTACATGAGAGAACAGCCAAGGAGCTGATGATGTCATTTAAAATGGCCACGACTGAATTTCCAACGAGTCACAGAGAACAGAAGACTAACACTACCAAAGATCTTTCTGCAGGGCTCATACGCATTTTAACCAATACTTTTCGGCAAATTTCCATGACTATGTTGACTCAGTCAGTCAACATTATACAATAAAAATAAAAATCTGTGTTAAAGTTTACCCTCAGAGGTTTAACAATAAAATGAATGACAATTTATGTGGTTCATAGTGGGATTCGTAATATCACGCCCCGAATAGAACGTTGAGGTTAGGACGACGTGAAATACATTTATTAATCACATATTATTATGCTGTGTTAAAAAATAAATTCCATGACTTTTCCAAAACTTTCTGGGTCTTTTTACGTTTCCAAAACCTTTCCAGGCCTGGAATTTGCATTTTTTTTAATTCCATAACTTTTCCAGGTTTTTTCAAAACGTATGAACCCTGTTTCTGATAAAAAAAAAAGAAAAGAAAAGTTAAACAACACAAAAACAGCAGATGTCCAGGAAAACCCAGCACTGTGAAAATCCCTTGAAGCACTCACCAGCCATTTTCTGTTCCTGATTAGCATCTATGTACAGAAAAAAAAAAAACACCAGAAAAGCACTAAAACAAGCTTATAAGAGAAGGTGGACCTTGGGAAATAATAAAGGGAGGCCGTTTAATATTTAGCGTCTTTACACCAACCATCTGCTGGTGTCTGCGGGGCGGAGAAAAGAGTGAAGAATGCCATCTACCACATATGGCTTTCAATAATTCATGTGTGTGCTGCAGCGCCACCTCGGCCTTCTGCACTGCGAAATGTAACTGGGCCTCATTAGGCCGGCCCTGCTGGAGTTCCCCGGAAAAATAACACCACGCACTCAGACCTTGTCGTTGACAGCAAGCGCAAAACCACAAACATAAATGTCACAGAGCAGGTTGTGGGTTGAGTGAGCTAGATAAGAGCAAGCAACAGAGAACAGGGAACATTTTGTAAGCAGTCAGGTGTCAGGGCTCACCTACTGGAGAACATGATTGGCTCTCAGCTGTGCTAGCTCCAAAACAATAAGACTTCATATTGACTTCACAGCATAAAGAAATATGAAGGTAGATTGTCAAAACCAAACTCTTCCTATACTCTCGGCTAATGAATAGAGGTCTATAAAAGACGATCAAATGAGCGTTTCCTGTGGTGATTCTTAAAATAGACCACCAAAAGTGGAGGATTCTCCAGAGCCGTATCTTCAGGGTACAGAGTGGTGGATTTCTGTATCAATAAAAAACCAGCTTGCATGAGTCTAATTACTAACCTGAGAGGATTTAACCACCCCCCCCACCCCCCTTATGCACCTGGGTAAGGAATGCCCCTCTGTGTTTATGTTGATGGGAGGTGTGCGCTCAGGGGGTGATGTGAGCGTATGTGCTTCTAATTAATAAAATCTCCTTAGAGGGAAAAATATGTTTGCTGTAAGCGCTCCATGACTGTATCAATCTCTTGCTTTCTTTTATGTCAACGCAAGCGTTGTGCATGCGCGTAAACAATAAGGCAACGTGCTTTCAGGCTGGTTCATTAATGAATATGCACAATGTGTACTGAGGGTGGAAGTATCAAGACAGTTTTTCTTGGCAGTACGTCTCAAGAGACTGCATGCAGTATACGTCAACACTGTGTGCATGCATGCATACGAATTCAGCATGCTCATGTTATGCCTTTGGGTAGTTCCCCCTGCTGAATACATTAAGCGGGTGATCCTGCATTACAAATCTGCTAATCCAGACCACTTGAAGAGTTTCATTATTCTGGGATTATTAAGTGTCACTTCAAGGTCTAAGTGCAGCTGTCAGGCTCAACACTGACAAGAATACAAAAATACTGACATTAAGTAAATCATATGTAATATTTTATTACATTACCGTGTGTGTGTGTGTGTGTGTGTGTGTGTGTGTGTGTTTTCAGTAGTACCTGCGATGCAGAGGGCCTCTTGTCCCGGCCCCTCTTCGTAAGGTTGTCGAGGCCTTTAAGTGAGGAGAAAAGGCCTCTCTTGCGCTGTCTGTGATTTAGGGACAATGAGCGCCTTCTGAGTGTGGCCTCATCTCTGGAACAGATCTTGACACACACACACACACACACACACACACACACACACACACACACACACACACACACACACACACACACACACACTATCAGAACTGGAATCATTAGCTCAGCAAAAAATACCATCTAATCAGACCATCTTAATTAGTTTTTTCCCTTCAGTAATGCAGAAAGGGAGTTTTCGCTGGATGCTTTTTTTTTTTGTTTCAAATGATTAAAAGATTTTCAAGGTTACTGTTACACATCAAGTAAATTCAAACTGAAGTATCACATACAAAAAGGAATGTTAAAAAAAAAACATCCAAACAGGACACACTGCTGGTCCTTTGATTCTGTATTGTGCATTTATTTATAAATCATTCATCTTCCCTTTCTCAAGGCCTGTCCTAGGCTTCCTCACCAGACTATGGAAGGAGGAGACAGAGAAGACCCCCAGGCGCCCCAGGGTGCTTTTGGTGGGACGGCTGGCGATTGCCAGCAGGCTCTTTGGGTTGGGCAGCTCTCCACCCTGTAGACTGGCCAGGTAGCAGCGCATCCTAAACAGATCCATGTTAAACCTCTCCAGGTTCTGCTCCCACTGCTGGATCTGAAGAAAAAAAAAAAAAGATAACTTTCCAGGTTAGGTAGAGGTTCTGAATGTGAATTACCTGACCATTTTTGGGTGGTGACTGAGAAAAGAGAGCCAAGGGGAGGTAAAGGAGGGGGCAAGGAGACGGGAGAAGGAGGGGAGGCATGAAAGGAAGAGTCAAAGAGGGAGACCCAGGGTCAATCGAGTGCTTTCCATCGAGCTGCAATTACTTGCAGATGTTGGTGGAGGGTGAAGGCACAAATTGGTGGTTTGATAGAAAGGGGGGACTGCATATCTAGCAGAGGAGTCAGAGGGTGCGCAGTTAATTCTAATGCCTGTTTGTTACGCAAGTCTAGAGAGAGTGGTGATGTTGCACAGACCATCTGTTAAACCTCCATCCCGCACATGCAAACGCAGTACATACACACACTTTACGGTTTCTTTTCCCCTATCCCTGTTTGCACAATGTAAGCTATGAGAAAGGGCTTATTTTCTTGGCTGGTGACTGGTTTTAATGAGAACACTCAAGTTCAACAACCGTCTATAACTGACTTTAATAGGTCTTGTCTGCACTGTGAGTTCATTTACAATAACGCAAACACACCCTATGGCATTGTGCTATTAGGACTCATTTATGTTGATGGCATTCTTTAGAATTAGGAACAAACTGAGGAGGAATGTCAGGGTGGTGTTTTATGAACCTCTGACTTTTCAAACATCTTAAACAAAGAACTTGCACAGAAATCACCATGGGACCATACTGGGCTATGTTATGTGCTAAACCCATGAAAACGCCTATGTTCGTAGCTGTGCAGGTTGCCTTGGTAAACAAGCCTTGAGTCAATGACATTCATCCATTATTGCCATTCCAGACTTGGACCACGAGGACAACTGCTAGGAATCCACATGCTTTGGTAAAAAAAAAAAAAGCCCTTACATTTTGCCATGTCAGTTATTTAAATATTTGAAAAGGCATTAGTCCTTTGCAAACCAAGAATGGCACATATCAAATTTTATCTCTGGAAAATCAATATGGTTAAATTTTGAAATATATTAAGAACTACAAAGTCACAAAAGTTTTGGAGAGTTATGTCCTTTGGTGGAACATTTGCCCAGGTCCTATTTAAGTCAGACTATGCAACTTTTTGAAGAATAAGTGACGCATTTTTCCTTTTACCAATGAAAAGTTGAATTTGCAATAAGCAACAAAAATGCACCCTTGTTCTACTTTGGAATCCTGCAGCTACAGCCTTACTTGGTCTAGCATGACCAGCAGCTTTTGGTGGCTAATGTAAGCTAGCTAATGCTAACTTGATGACTGCTCTCTACTTGTGCTACTTTTACACTATGTTTAAGCGCTTAGCATTATCCCGTAATTGTCACTTGGGGTCAAAGTTGGCGCAGGTCAGCAAAAGTTGCAACGTTTTATTATGTAGCATACTATAATTACCAGCCATTGTTTTGAACTATAGAGATATCATAAACAGGGCTCCACACTAACTTTGTTTGCTAGGAGCACTGTAGCCCCTAACTAAAAAAGGGGGGTATAGCTAACTAGCTATCTAACACCCATGTGGGAAATATTGAGTGATAAGGGACAGATGAGCTCACGACACGCACACAAGCACTATTTTTTTTAACGAGGCAATAGTTATTTATTTAGCAGCCTAACGTTATATGTATTTTTTTCTCCCAAAAAAAGCGGTGTCCGCTTTCTGCCGTCTCTAACGTTAACGGTACCTCTTTCTCGCCCAAGTGAGGGATCGGTACCGCAGCGTGTGGCAAATGTCGGAGCTGACATTAGCATTGATGTAGGTAAAAATGCAAATTTGGGCATTTAACTGATATTCCGCACTGTTGGTGTTAAATCGCGTCCTTTTTGTCTAAGACCGAGACAACACAGAGTAAAAATGCGGTCGATTTTGTGACGAGACCGAATACTACAGCACTGCCGAGCTCATCAACACAGATCCACCGACCGGAAGTGCAGGCAAGCGGCAAAGAGAGAAGGGCTAACCTTAGGCTACGGCAAAGAATTTCTAATAAGGGAAGAAGTTCCATCAAAGCCCGTCTACGGAAAGCCGTTCCGCTCCCTATTCAGCCCCATTGTACCGAATTTGGTTGCAGTTCCACCAGAGTTCCACTGGGGGTGATCGCGGTCCAGTGCTAAATGATATGTTTAAATACCTTCCTGTCAGGTCCTGATTCTAAGTGTTACTGAACCTGAACTCAAAGACCTTGTACATAAATCCTCTGATAGTAAGTAAAAAAAAGCACATTTTTATCCTGCTATTTTTGTGTCTCATATATATATATATATATATATATATATATATATATAACTGTGTTCTGGAGGAACTGTGAATTAATGTCACTCAGTGGTTTGAAGATGACTTCAGATGGGGAAGGAGGCATTACTGAGTAAATCAGATAAGCTTCTTCCTCAAAAGCAAAGACAAATTTAGGAGAGTTGCTACTTTGGGAAAACTCATGTCTTATGTACAACATTACACAAGATCCAAGCATGCTTCTAAATTGCATGCCATCTGGATCTGTTTGTCAACAGTCAAATATCCATGTCTTTATTCAGGGATGTTCTAAAATAGTCCTGTGCATAAAATTTGATTTGACGATTCATGCTAGTGGTGCATCACTGATGAGGGCCTATATGCAGTCTATTGCTTCTTGGATCTAGAAGGCATGAATGAGTGAGACAATCAACCAACATCAGTGAAAAGCAAGGCATGTTTGGGCCCATCTAGCCTGCATGCACAACTTATTTACATTCATTTCAGAGCCATTAAGCTTTGCAGACATAAGACTTTTCTTATTTCCCCTCTTTAACATCTGCATCTCTCTCTGTAAAAGCTCTGATGCATAATAAGTCTTTCAATGCAACTCGATCGCAGTGCGTGTGTGTGCGGGGGGGGGCTGGTCTTCAAAAGAGGTCTACTGGCACTGATTTCAGTAGACATGGGTGGGGGTAGGGTAGATCAAAGTAGTGCCCTGTTGGTGCTAGACAACCCCACCGAAACCTCAAATCTATCATCAGCCTCTGGGCGCCTGTATCAGAGTCCTGTCCCATACTCCTCTGACCCTATCATTGACTCCAACCCCGTCTGTCTCTTTGTCTAATCTGAAGTGGCATATTGGCTAATTGGAAACAGACGCAAGCAGGAAGTCAGGCAGTGACATCTCCATCGGTGATTACCGAGGTGAGCTGTTCTGCTTCTATCTTGCTTGATCTTCATAATAACTCATATTTCCACTAAGGCACTTTAACTAAAGACCAAATAACTGCCCTTCCAATAAGTATCCATTTTGCTTTTCTAGAGTAGCAGCAGTCAGCACACATGGACATAAGCAGCTGATGAAACGCGAACACACGTGGCTACGCAGAGGTAGAAAAGCATAAGTAAGAGGCACTTTAAGTCAATGACCACCAGCATCACAGGTTTAAAAAAAAAAAAAAGAAAGAAAATGATTTCCCCACATTCCAAGGCAAACAGCAATTACTAGTATACATATTTGGGTTCTTGCTAAGATATAGATTATGTGCTTTTTATACCCATCAGTAATCTGCTGTATGTAGGCTATAGCACAGCGCTGGGTGCTTTGGATTCTCCCCCAGGCTGTGAGGAGGAGGAAGAGGATAATGCATGTTGAGAGCCCATTACCAGGAAACATCTGGAATCTCAATCTGATGCTCGGGGAGCGAGCTGCTCCCCTGGGCCCCTCGCGATGCGTTTGGGGACTTATGCATTTAGGCCACTTCACCCACCCACAGACAAAAATAAAGCACAGTCTTGTCACCACAGTCACAAAATCAGTCAAATTAAGTAGGGCACATCATGTGTATCGCATGTCTAAAGATCCAAATGTAGCATTACAAGAGCATGCTTAATGCCACCTGATCTATCAATGCTGTAAAGTAACCCAGCAGATTTTCTGTGAAATTTGTCCCAAGGGCATGACGTGCATAATGCAGTGTAAAATGTGACAGAGGCCTCTAATAGTCTCAGTGATGCTGCTATACATTACAGTCAATTCAACTAATGTGTCACTGTGTCCCCACCTGGTTCTCAATTGCCTTGCGGTTCTTGGGGTCACTGACCACCGTCAGCTGGAGCTCGGCCATCTTCTTCATCTTCCCATCCATGTCGATCTTCTGCAGCAGGCCGCGGACCTGGCTCCGCAGCAGGCGCACAGTATCCTCCTTCCCCTGGCGCTTGGCCAGCAGCGAAGCACTGGCAGAATGGATGGCTGTCACCCAGTTCTCCAGGTCAGTCTGGTTGCTGGCCTGGAAGGGCAAAGAGGGACAGGGAGTTCCATTTGATGAAGTAGCAAGACCAATATTCCCGTTACAAGCTGGATTCAGAGATAGCCTGATAAATCTGCTAGGATTGCCAAAAGCACTGCTTTTGTGTTATTCTACCATATATCACAATAACATCATTGGGTGGCAAGCTGGGCTTTGCTGGATCAATAAAATAACTTGATTAACGGTGTCTGTATGAGAAAGCACAGGTTATGAACTGTTGCAGAAATCAAACACACATTTTCCCTGTTAATAAGCCCTTTCATAATTAACGCTCTGTCTTGACTCATGTTCAACAGGCCATGTGAGTGGAAACAAAAGGATGAAACCCAGGCTGTCTTCATGCTACAGAGCTGATTTTCTCTCTGCTTGCCTCTGGGGCTATGTCAGCTCCACATAGAACTATTTCATTAGATGTAGGTCTGTACACCGCGACATGCTGCAGTCTGGGAAGCTTGTAATGGAGGGGGCTACACGGAAAGAGCCGACGGTAGGCATGAATTTAAAAGTGATATGTAGGTCAGTAAACACAACGGGCAAATAGGATGTACTGTCGGACCCCTTAGCTGGAAAGTTAGGGCACTTGCTTGCAAGTATCGCACATGCCAAAATTTGTCATTTCACATGCTACACTCCAGGGAAGGGAAGCTAAAAGGTGCATGTCTGATAAAATGTTACTACAACCATGTTTTGCAACTGTGCACTGCAAGATCATGCTGCATACTTCTGTTAGTTCCCTAGTCTGTCATCTGTCATCCAGGACACCATGAAACACATTCATAAGATTTATCACCGATGATTTGACTCTCCCAATTATCAGCACCAAACCTCAAAGGAACCTTCTATCAAAAGCAGTGTGTTAACCGACGCGCTTCACCTGGAAGAGGTAGACGTCTCCATACGAGTTGCTGAGGCAGAAGACATTCTCCTTTTTGGGGTGCTCGGGGACAGCCTGGACGATGCTGTCCTCGGCCAGGAGAGCATAGCGAGGTGACAGCTCCTGCTCCGGAGAACCTTTGCCATAAGTCTCGTAGAACAGCAATGTACATCCTGAAAAAGACGGAGTATACAGACAAGGAGACAGATGCAAATGTGCATGAGTAAGTAATGCAGAAAAACAAGCAAATGTACATCATCAAGCCAAGTTTCTCTAGATTGTAAACGTTTGGGTTTTTTATAGCTGTCACATAATGTTTTACAGACAAAATGTCCTTGAGAAAACATCTAACAAATGAAGGTCTGCAGGATCAGAGTACACAGACGTTTTACATACTCCCTAGAGTGTCCTTGCTTATACCTTTTAGTTTTTGTAACTTCCAGGAGGTGTTCTTCAGTAAATACTTAACGGCAGTGTCATAAAAGCAGCATGTGTACACATTGGTGAATTGAACTGAATTTTATCCATTTGGCCAGAAGCAACAGCATCATTTCCTGTAAGCTTTTAGGGTGGGAGGAAGGGACAATTACAAGTGTGATGCCGTGGTCAAGGACACGACTGGTGTTAGGAGGAAAACCCTGAGAACAAAAAAAAAGGAACCCAGCAGCTCCTCAAAACTGAATTATGGAACTAAAACTTGGATAATCCAGTTACTTGTGAATTATTTTAAAACCACAAGTCAGCACATTCTTTGACTCAATTTCAAAGTGCATAATTGTTGCTTGCACACCTCCTCCTCCCAAGTTCAAGCTCACCTTTCAGGGTCACCCAGTACTGCTTCCACTTGCGGCGAGTCACCAGCTCCAGCTTCCTGTCCTTGTGCAGAGTAATGAGGGGTTTGAAAGAAAGCCAGCCGGCTCGTCTGACCACCCCCTGCTCCTTTTCAAACAGCAGATCCAGCTGCTCCAGGGAGCCATCGGCCGACTCGCTGCTGCTTTCCCCCTCTTCAGTGCCCGTGGATGGGTCTCTCCTCTCACCACCTCCTCCTCCTCCCTGTCCAGTGCCAGTCTCCAGCTCCCTCATGAAGTTCTCATAGATATTCTGGCGGAGGGCGTCACTGGTCGTTTGGTGAATGGCTCCTGATGATTGGGCCCTGGAGGCTCTGGGGAACCAGAGGATGCTCGAGACCTGAGAGGGAGAGCTGGTGTCTGCAGTCAGGCCATCAACCCCACTATCGAAGGCATCGCTCAGGTCCTTGCACCTTGTCTCCTGATAAGGCACAAAAAGTTGAGATGAGTAAAACATGCTAGAGGTAGAAGGACAGACCATGTGGGGGGAAGATGAGATTTTTATGACAACTAAACTACTAAAAAGAGTCTAATTCAGGGGTCTTCAGCATTTTTTAGGCCAAGGACCCTTAGTTGAAAGAGAGATGGAGCGGGTACCCCCTACTACATATATTGTATAAAATTTAGTTGCATATTAAACTGGGCCTACAATAACGTGTAGGGCGGCCTAAAGCCTTTATGGTTACACTTTACTTGAAGGTCTGTCATAAACATTATAAACAAGTCATAAACATTTATGACATAACGCTTCTTTTAGTAAGTGTCATTCGGTTTTTGTCTTGACAAGTTATGGTTAGAGTTAGGGTTAGGGTTCATGACAGTGTCATGTCACTCTTATGTAGATACCTTCAAGTAAAGTGTAACTGCCTTTACACATACATTTTTATGGTGCATACAATACCCAAACTTTTAAAATAAAAATTGTTGGCATGCATGTTCATATATTTATACATCATGTTTTAATGGTGAAATGTAGCACAGTGAATCCTTAACTGAAAGCTTAACTGACTGTGGATGGCTACCTAACATATAGGCCAGTAAGCCTGTCATCAATGTTGTGTACATAAAAAAAAAAAAAGATTAATCTTTACTAATAATATGTTGGAGTCATGTGAATGTATATTTTCATACATCCTGACCCCCTGTTGAAGATCGCTGGTCTAACTGATTGGTCACATTTGGATGTATTGGGCTGGTATGGAGATTTACAAAATAGTAGAATTATTGTTCCAACCTATATTTATGCAAAACACACAACGTTCGCCCACAGATGTACACACCTCTGTATATACAGCAGAGCTCAAACTGTGTTCCTTTCAATTAGCCCCAAGGCACCGCAAAAATGCAGGATAAACTTTTGTAAAAACTCTAGTCAAACCACTCGTACCTACTTCAAAGTCTGCATTACAGTCTCTAAATCTTTTGCGAGGGCTGAGAAAGTGGGACAAATTTCCTGTGCTGGCACCTGGGAGGTTGGAACCCTTCAGGCTCAGACAATTTCACGTCATTTGAGGTCTGCTGTGGCTTCCCAACTCCCCAAATGAACACTTGATGAAATTGCACTCTTTCATACCTACTGACAACCTACATACACTTGACTAGATTGCAGCATTGATTCTGCCCCTGGCAACAGATTGGAGTGCTCTCGACATGCAGACAAAGTATATCGCGTCATGCCGGAGCTCATCCTCCGTCCTTGTTTGTTCCTGTGTCTCACTCAGCTTCGTCAATGTCTTCTCCATCCTTATTAATGCTATTTCTATTGTTGATACTTAGCAAACCATTATAATGTGCCAAAATCATCCGCAAAAGACTAGAATAGTGCTTAAAAGCATATACAAAATATTTGCTTATATGGAAAATAAATGCAAATAAATAAGGTAATGTTTTAGTGATTAGTGATCCTGTTTAGCTACAAGGCAGCAATGAACACTTTAAACCCACAGTGTTCAGTTGAGGACAGGCAGCCTTTGTTTAACCATTATGTCCACCTGTCACCATGAAACACACAGTATTTGTGTAGTACACAGTGTGTGTCTTTTCCAGCTTTCCCTTATTTTCTTTAGAAGACAAAGCCCGAATGTGCCCACCCTCTCCCAGTTCTCTTCCAGCTGCTTTTCATTACAAGCAGGTTCTTGGCCTTTGGCACCAGGGTTGCGGCGTGACCTCTAAACCCACAACAGAGCCATGGAGTTCAGGTGGAGGGGAACCAGAGCTGGAGGTGCTCCTGATTATGGCTGACTCACTGAAAGGAGGCACTGGGAACAGCCCTTGGAGATATATGCCGCGGAGGTTTGGCAGTCAACAAAATGGCCTCCGGAAAACAAAGGAAATACAGTCTGAAGACCAGGCCTTGTCAGTCACAAAGAAGGAGAACCTAAGGCATCAATCACTGATTCTTTTTTTGGTTAAATTGTCCAATTAAAATATGTCCAACTTGTTAAAATTTGTCAACAATACCTGGGTTTGACAATGGATTCTATTTTCTTTGATGAATCACATTTCTGTAAAAACTGTTTCTTTCAGAAACCTTATTTCTGAAAGACTGAAGTAAATCTGTGGGTGCTAGTATGCCCTCTTAACAGTCAAGCGCCAACACATGGCCATAGCTAACATGGTGTTATTGTAAGCAGGAGATTTAGAGGCCGACATTACTAATGTAAAGTGAAAGCTGTGCAACACTTAAAGTGAATACTGTCAGTCTAATGCAGATTTGTCACTACAGGGTGGAGTGACAGCAGCAAGGCAAAGTATCTCATATATTTCACTCAACCTTATCCGCTGTTTAAAGCACAAGGAGAAGCTCACAAATTCTTCCTCTAGCAAAGAAGAAAATGTCATCTGAATACAACAATTGTTCTATTTTGTCCTTTGGTTTGTTGTCAGAACCAACTGACTGAACACCAATCCCTATTAGCAGATTTACTCTCCAAGGACCATGGAGGGGAGCCCAGAAAGTCTGCACCACACAACAACCAGAACAACCATAAGTCATTAATTAACATTAGAGGAGGGGCGGGGTTCAATCTTTAGCTAGGATTTAGTTTCACTCGAACAGAGCCTCTCAAAAGGCTTACAGCTATTCTCTTGGCAGTGCCCAAACAGCGTTCGTAAAAACTTTTACAAGGCAAAGCTAAACGAATTAATGCAGAAACAATCGCTTCCAAGCCTCAAAGACAGAGAGGGACATGAGCTCAGGCTAAGATCCAACAAATGTTTTATATCAAATTAAAGCCATTAGGAACGTAGTGTTTGTAGGACAAAATCACATGGTTCTTTAAATCATGTGCATGAAACATGCAGACAAGCTGTGGTTATTTTCAACCTCTCCTCTGACCCTTGCCTGTACGGTACAAGTATCAATTTACTACTGGGAAAATATATCAGCCGTCTGCTCTGTGTCTCATATGCTAGTGTAGCTGTTTCTATGCACTTTTCAGCCATCAGTTAGCTTGAAAGCTTCAAAACCTTTTTAAATAGAATGCAATTCAATTGAGCTAATGACCCACACCATTCGGTTTAATCAACACCCTTGCAGCCTACATGTACATCTGACTGCAAACAAAAGAGCTAAACACATTAACATGCAACAAGTACCATACATTCAACAACTAATTACAAACAATCAGTATGCAATAATACTTCAGATGTACCCACCCAGATATAGTCATCATGAACCCTGTACATCAGCCCTGGACTTCTCTTCCTCGGAGGATCCATGTCTTACACATTGTAATAGCAAGTACCTTTAATCTTTGTTCCATCCTCACAAAAACAAACAAGACCCAGCGCTGGCTGCCTTACAAATTTAATTTTGTGCCACCCCACTGTGCCCTGTCTCCGGACAGCTGGTGTTGCGGTGCTAAGGACCAGAGGACGGCGGTAGGTTCCTGGCCATGCCAAGACCACCACTGTGGCTCGTGATCAAATAAACCTTGCCAAACAGGAAACCGTCTGTGCGTGGCTGTTACTGATGCCATCTCCTGCCTAATAAGCTGCAGCTTTAAAGACTAGTAGTGAGGCAACAACAGAAGACCACAATAAAAAGGGTGATACATGTATCTATTGTGTGCTTAAACTATGAGGGCTATAAGTTATGGGGCGACTACAAACACCACATTTTTGCAACCTATTGTTTTACATACCAGGTTGATAAGATCCCTGAACGAACCCTGTGAGTGATAAAAGGAGTGTAAATCATTAAAAAAGTGCTGAGCACAAAACTAAATCAATGTGATCCCGGAGCCCATCCTGGCCAAGCTTACCTGAGACTTCCTCTTCTTGCGGCTCAGGCTTCCTGTCCAGTCACTGAAGCGCCTGATGCGGTTTTTGATAGAGTCTTTCTTATGGAAGCTAAAATCAGGTCCAGCCTGCTCCTGGTTAGGATACTGGTCCAGATCCTCGCTCATGGTGTGAGCTTTGGGCCTGCGACAGGGCAGGGTGTATGACGAGTACTGGCAGGCCTCGGGAGATTCTTCCTCCAGTGGCACATCCAGGACTGATGCAAAAGAGGCTCTGTGTGCCGTCTGGCCTGGTGGAGGCTGTTGCAAGTGGGAGGACAGGTCCCTGGCTGTGGGAAAGGTGGCAGCCATTGTGGAGTCCTTGTAGAGGTCTGTGATGGACACAGGGGGAGACTGTTCAGTGAAGGAGTCAAGCTGGTGGCTGGGGGAGTGGACTAGTGTCCTGGTGGCAGCGCAAGGTTGGTCCTGCTCACAAAGCTCTGTGCTGGGCCCCCAGGGAGAGTCATACCAGGAGCCATCAGAGCTCAGTGAGCTTCCCTTGCTGGTCCTCGCCGTAGACGAGGTAGAGGCCGGCGGTGGACCGCTGGGATGGCTGTCCTGCCTACTACCATTTGAACCAGGCAGACTGGAAGTGGAGGCAGACTCCAGGTTGGGAGAGAACTTGAGGAGTTGTACTGGGCCAGAAGCCTCGTCCAGGAGGAGGGGATTGCCCGAGGTGTTGGTGAACTCCACCCTGAGACTGCCATCCTTCTTGATCACCACCCTTGGGCTGCTCTGTTCCTCTAAAGCCTCATGCTCATCACTGTTTCCATTCAGAGTGCTCCTATTAAGATCAGCCCCATATGGATTATCTCCGTACTCATCTGACATATGCCGCCTTCGTATACCACATCCAGGCGATCGATGCCAGCGATGCTGACTTGGGCTGCCCCTCGTCCCCTTTGAGACGTAGTCACAGTGCCTAGGGGAGTAAGGCGGGCGGCTTTTAGGAGGAGACAGACAGCCACGACCAACACACCTGGCCTTGTACCCTGAGCCCACCGGGGCACTTTTCCACCAGGTATGGGGTGACAAAGCGCCATCTTTGGCTGCGCGTAGCTTCAGTGAGTATGGCTTCGGTTTCCCAGGGAAGACAAAGCTGGTGCCTTTGGGGCCCTGGATGCTATATTGGCTCTCTGAATTTCCCATTGCTGCCTGGAGAAAATAAAAAAGGGAAACAAAACATTATGCTACTGGAAAATTCACGGTACTCACACATACGGCATATGACATGGCATGACTTAATGCCAGCTCACCACAGACATAAAATTAAATTATTACTCATAAACAATAATGACTACACTCCCATAAAACCATACCATACACACGTAATGGTTAAATTCACAGTGACTGTTTCCAAAGTAAAACAGCAGCAGGTCTAATATCTTCATTATGTCTCTTAAAGAGAATAGCTATAAGTAATTCTATCACATCTGGCCATTAATCTGTATGGTCTCTCATTTTACTACATTCTTCCATTTTTTCTATAGAAAGGTCAAGTCAGAGGAACAGGCGTTATGCTCTCATTGTTGTTTTGTGTGAAAGAGTTCAGGACAATGTGAAATCACTTCCAGGCTGTCCACAACACTCTTGCATTAGTGACGGAGAGCCGTGACCAGAAAGACATTTCATTACAGGGTTAATGCTATAACAGATAAAGTGCTGAAACACTCTTGGCAGTAAGAGACAGTGCTGCATCTGTTGCTGTCTGTGATTACATAATAGGTAAATACCTTCAACTTTCTTCAAGTCTTTGGAATAGCACACCAAGTAAGATTAAGAAAAACCTCTCCACAACATGAACACAAACCCTAGGTGAATGTGCTGTCATAAAAGAATCAGGTTTAAATAATGACCATTTGAAAGGACCAATATATTTGAAAATCCATCTCTAGTTGTTAGCTATGGTGAAAGGACAATTGACAGATTTGACTGTGTATACCAAGGACACATTTTAAATTCAATCAAGCATAATAATATTGACAAACCAGATATGTAGGCCACAGACTCACCTGTCTGAAAGTCTCTTCTCAGATTGGAACGCTTATGTGCAAGGTTCCCTCCGCCTCATTGCTCAAATAAACTCAACCCCTTTGTCGTCTGGCTCATCTGAAACACAGAGAGAGAAGTTGACTTAGTGCTCAGTCTCTTTCTACAGGACTGTAATTTACTGTAATAAGCTCCGTGTTTGAGAACAGGTGTGCCAGTTAAAGAGTAGACCTGATCCGCAGCATTTGGTAGAAGACAGTGTTTAGTAGGCAGCCATACTTGTTTCTCACTGAGACAAACAAAGCCAAGCATACAGAAACCGCATCTGAAATTTTACTTGAGATTTTCTCAAAACGTTGATCTTATTGGCAGGTTTGGAAAAAAGCTATTCAGATGCAGCCCTAAAAGTATCAAACAATGAACTTCACTCCAACCAAGTTCCCAGTAGTATCACATCAACCGAGCTTTGTACTACACAAGACAGCAGAGTACAGTAGTGCCACCCTGGCTCTACAGTATTATAATAGTTAAAAAATTCACTCCACCCCCAAAATCTCTCCTCAATTGGCCATCCAAACCAAACATTCGTAGCATTTTTCCACCTCCCCGCAAGTAAATGACGTCGTCTTTGATCGGGGTTGGGACCGTTTTTGAAAGCCGGCTACAGTTTACCCGTCTGTTTATTTTTAAACCTTGGAATCCTAGTTTGCTCCTTTTTTTTTTTTCCCACTCGTCACCGCCAAATTTGTCCAAGGGCAGGATCATAAACCAGAAACGGCTAAAGAGCAACCTTTGCAAAGGCACCAGGCATCTTCTGCGAAGCAGTGTGACTGTCTTGTGTGTGTGTGTAATATAACCCACTTACATTCATGTTGCTCACACTCCAGGAAGGCTTTCAGATAGTGTTAACTTCACTAAGCCTCGCAGCACATGTAAAGATTGTGTAAGGTTACAGTGTAAACACCCCCTGCCAAAAGCCTTAACCTTAAGGATTAAGTGATCTGCAGCATTAAGAGTTCATCTGCTCCTGCTTGAATGCACCTTGACTGTGTGGCGAGATTAAATTGTGTTGGCTGACTAAATGGACTACAGATGAGTGTGTTTAATACATGAAGTTAGGTGGGAAATTCCAGGACGGACTTGAATTTTTTTAATGTAAAGCATATGAGGCACTAGATCCCGACGTTTAAGGACAGGGCAAAGATCCAGACTAATGTTACAAAAAAAATCAAATGTAACAAGGAGCCACACAAGAAAATTATTCTCTCCTCCTTTGTTTAGAATGAGCACTTGAAAGTACAGTGGAATCTTGGCCAGAGTCCTGGTAATGAACTTGAACCAGCACTCTGAGCTGATCAGAGGATTAACCAAACACTTGCTTCGCTCGTCATAAGTTAAAGCAGTACTGATACTGAGAGTAATGGTCTTGGCACTATAACCCTGAACCCACCTATCCAAGCCGCTTTATGCCAGTAACACACTGATTATTTCCAGGTATGTCGTACTAGTTGAACTGGGGCCAGGGTTCACATGGATAGCCTGTCTCCACCCTCCTACGTACTTCCGTTCAATTTTCATTTCCCTTCAGTAAGCTGTTGGGTTTTCTCCGGCCAAATATTTGGCGGTCCAATCAGCGAACAGAGGGAGTGGCTGAGAACGATGACGTAAGGAAGTGCGCCAGAAAGATGCGAGCGAAGCCATTCGGTCTGTTATGGCAACAACGCTGCCGAACAGTTAAAGCTCGAGCAAGAACAATCTTTGCTGAGTTTTGTTGGTGGCCATGATGTTGTGGCCCTCCTCCCCACTGGGTTCGGGAAAAGTTAGATTTTCCAGCTCGCTCCGTTAGTGGTGAAGGAGTTGGCTAAGGCTAACGCTAGCGATGCTAATGCTAAATATAAGCCGATAGTTGTCGGTCTCCCCTCTTGTTGCACATGCGCATGACATACGTCACGACCAAACGTTAGCGATTGGTTATGGCAGATCCAGAGTGGCTCTGGGCAGATCCAATAGTTTTAAACTTCAACAGAGTACCCGCCTTCAAGGAAGTTAACACTTGTCACTCAATGGAGAGTGGCCAGACTCTCTGTACAAATGAAATGTACGAGAGTCTGGTAGGACCGGGCTATCACATGGATGGACCCTAGACAAATCCAAGCCGATAGTGCATATGGATGCATGGTCAACTGTACAAGACTGATCCAACAGGAAAACAGGCATGTTTCTTATTCAATTTCCTGTTTGTCTTGCATCTAGTAGCTAGAAAGTAAAAGGTAAAATGATTATTAGTACCTTTACCTGAATGGAGAGTAACTAAACAATGCTCTCTCTGGAGTAAAGACCAAGAAAGCAGCTGCCGACAACACTAGGAGTCAGCATTAAGCTGGTTGTCCAACTTGTCACAGTGACTGCTTTTCTTTTAGTGCCTTTCTCGCAAACTTCATTCTCACAGAGCAGGGTTGTGGGTATGAAAGACTAAAAAGGTGTAACAACACACACGCCTAAAGACACACACCCTCGCCTTCTGCTGCGACTTGAACTGCAGTATTGTGCGACTGTTTTGGGAGAACAACAAGACAGACAAGTCTTCCTTTTAGTTGCAAACCACTGCACCCAGTCTGAACTCTCCCTCCCTCTTCCCCTTAGTCCCTCTGTTCTCGTCAATAGGCTTCCTACAGGCCATCTGCTCAGGGGCAAAGGAACCACTGCCACCCTAACGCTCCTCGACACACCCCATGACCTAGCATTTCTTCTCAAGCTGCCCCTGGATGACTCCCACGTAAGCTCCATGTTTAGTCTGGCACCGTGTGTGTCTTGCGTCTGCAGCTCGGGCGAACTGCAAGGAATGGGCCACACCTCGACGCGGTATAAACACAGTAGGTGCATGAAGGCATTGTTAAGGAAGAAACCTGCCTTTTTCCTACATGAAGACCACTGTGCATTTGGTGAACAGGAGCTACAACCTCCGTCAAAGTCTGAAGAACTACGTTTGCAATTCTGCCCCTTGTGTCCTTGAATCTAAACTTGATAACCAAAGCTGCAGGAACAAACTATTGACACAGCAGTGTGAAACACAGGGCCATTCCCCAGAGAACTTAGCCTCACAGTAATATGATGCTATAACTGCAGTTTTTTAACCTTTGGAGATACAGAAATCTTGCTGGGACTTTTTTTTTTTTTCTCCAATGGTGAAAATATAGGCTAACCATGTGCTGTGTTGACCATAAATCAACAGTGCAAATAAAGTGGAAAATAATATACAAAATGAAGTACCATCAAGGTTTCGTACTTTAGAATTATTATGCTGTGAACTAAGGAACTATGAGGTAATTTGTTATTGGAAGTGCCTGTTAACACAATCACACTGCCTTCCTCCTGTCAAATCAGAGCCCACGGGACTTGTCTCTTATCACTTTCCTCTGGCGCCGTGACAACTGAGCAGCGTCCTTAAAGCTCCACTCTTGTTAGGCGCAGCTTAGATTCAAACTTATGCAAAACAACCACACAAGTTCTTACAGGACAAAAAACAACAGGAAGTGAAGAAGAGAGAATAGTGGAGCCGAAGACCAGGCCGTCTCCTGCTGAGTTGTTGTCATATGAAACAGATTTAAAGTATTATGCGGTTGTTTGCTTGTGAGGAGAAATGTAAATCTATGAATCACTCGCTGAAAGCCCATATTACTATGTGGTGGATTCAGCCAAAGCCACAAAACATCCATCAAAGCGCTTTCTAAGTGTCTTTCGGACTTTTTCATTATACATTTAGAAGCTCTGCCTCTGTCTCCCGACAAAAAATGGCATTGCAGCCTTCTGAAAGATTTATACACGTATGCCACTGCCATTCCAGAGTGATGCCAAGAAAATAAAAACGTTTCCACACACTTTCATACAATGGGATACCACTGAGCGAGTATCCAGAGACTTCAGCATGAGATACAAAGTTTAGACGAGGTGGTGGTAAGGTTGTCAAACTCAGTTATTCTCATGAGTGAACGTGTCATGTTTGTTATGCTGACAACCCTGAAACGCACCACAGTGATAACGTTTGAGATTGTGATGAGTCACTTTGTTGTATCTTCATGTACAAAGCTACACGTGGCAGGCTTATACAGCAACGCAGACCACACACTAGAGATAAACATTAAACACAACTTGCTATCCAACAGATACAGGTGGAAACTAAACAGCACTCCCACATGCAAACACACAGAGTAAACCACACCTGTGGATCTTAACAATAGGAAACACAATTCAACCTCTTCACCTCAGCCTTCTCTTAATCCAGTAAAAAGGGGAAACAAAGGGAGTGAAAGATAAAACACAGAGCCCATAACATACCTTACCTCTGTGGCCCGGGCTTTCATCTAAAAGCTCTTTGAACAGCTTGCAAATGGGAAATCTAGCTGGTGTTCTCTGATCCCAAAGTGGATTCTCCCTGTGAAGGCTAGTTGTGTCTTAAAGCAACAGACACACCACATCTGACTCACATGCCCAGACACACTGGAGGACACATGGAAACTCCCTCCCGACTTCAAGGCAGCAGCGAATCACAGTCCTCCCGGGTATCCCTGGGTAACGAAGCGCCAAGAGGAAAAGCAGGAGAGCAGGGAGGAAAAAGTGAAAAGTTCTCAACAGAAGAGCTCTCTCAGAAAGAGAAGGATGCTTTATAGCTCTCATCCACTGCAAAAAGGCTCCACTACTCCACTGTGTTGTTTTTCCTATATCCTGCTTTTCCGTTGGCTAGGAGGAGGATGCAGGGCTTGTTACAGCCAAGGCGGTTTTCCATAGCTGTTTGAGGCGATTGGGCCAGACAAGCTGGCGTATAATGGCTGCAATGCTGCCTGGGGAGGCACTGGGGAGGGCGCAATGACTGGAGCTCTTGTCTGACCCTAAATACCACAATGACCCAAGGAGGAGGACGGGGAGGCAGCCAGCTACTGGGGAGGCAGAAATTGAGAGTGTGAGTCTGAGTCTGAGTGTGTGTGTGTGTGTGTGTGTGTGTGTGTGTGTGTGAAGACAAGGGCTTGTTGCGAAAAAGAGGAAATTACACAGGGGAAACAGAGTTAGCTACATGGCTAAGTTGTTTGTTTAACAGTTTTTATGGGCCAGAGGAGCCAAATAAGCATCTCATTTTGAGGAGCTAATTAAAATGCAAGCACATGAGTCAAAGCCTTCTCTGGAATTAGAATTTCTGAAATGCACTCAAAGTGTTGTGACTTAGACTTACTGTATCCCAGCGGAGACGAACGTGAGACCGTCATCAGTCTAAAAAACACATGCATGCCTCCATTCGACTCCACGGTTCACATAGCTGTGGGCACACAGTCAAACTGGCCCATTAAGAAAGCCACACCAGAACACAACACAGCATCAGAACTGTACCAAATGTGCTAGACTGTTCCTAAAGCTGCTCTCAACTCTCTCTCCTCTTGTTTATTCCATAGGATCTGAGTGTTATTGGTGTTCAGGGACATCACTCCTACAAGTGGAAAACATGAGAGCCCATGTAACTAGAATGCTCAATTGGGGTTCTTCTTTAGAAATTCATCTCGGCCTGAATAGCTTATTCAAAGTCACGACCATGCCACGCTGTATGAGCAGCTGTGGAATTGTCTTCCATCAGCCTTCTGCTTGACATAGAGACATCAGCTCCAGGGCACAACATTAGAGCTAAACAACATTGTTAACAACACAATAGTCCTCATGGCCTAGTCTGAGCTCCTCTCAAAGCCCTTTGTCAAGCTATAGATGGAGGCAACTAAAAGGTTGGTCAACAACACGCTCGGAGGGATTGAGAGGCATGAAAAGAGTGAGGCGCTGAGAAAGAAAGAGAAGGCTGGGAGGACCGCTGTGATGCATATTCATACAGAGCAGGTGCCGGGTCTAATTCCACATGGCCAAGTGATCTGACCACTAATTAAGATCAATTAAGGCCGCAACAAGCTCTCCAGAGCCAAATTAAATACCTAAGCTCTGAGCAACTGACTCATGCATGCACACATCTTAACGAAATTTCTTCAACTGCTGAACTAATGCCGAACTTGGTAGTGGAAGCTTAAGGTCATGTTGCTCTACATCATGATAATTCGTTCTTTACCAATATCTTGTATTCTGCCCATGTGTATCATACTCAGGAGTTACCAAGCAAAACAGTAAATACAAAGAAAAGGCGTATCTAACAGGCTTTTACGTGGAGGAAAACGGGAGCATGTTGTATGCACGATGACACAGGTTTCAAAGAGCTTATCAGCAGAGCTTTGCTTTGGGATAAAGCTTTCAAACACTAAGAATGCCCACTGATACAGAGGTCTAAGATGACTCATGATGGCCTTTCAGTCCCTCTGCCCAAAATCAAGTCCCCCACAGAAATCCTCTCCTCCAATTTGCAACCACAGTGTCTGCATGTATCCAGCACAATGGCTCTGCAGCACTTCATGTTTTCAGTAATTCAGGCATCTCAGAGAGATGCATCCTACTTGTGGTAAACAGAGAGTAAATTACTTTTTATGTAGTATAAACTATGTCACATTTAATCTCAGACAGATTACTTGCAATAATCCATCTCTGATGAAAAACTCACACTGGTCAAGTGATACTCATCGGGCTGACGGATGCTGTGGAGAAAGAGTTGGGGGAAGAGAGTCTGAGGGAGAAATATGAGTTTTCAGTCAGCATGCTAATATTTCTTGTCTCCCTCTTAAACAGCATGATGGAGCCACTCTCATAACTGGAGGCTGTTTATGGTTTGATGCCATTGATTATCCTGCTCACTGGGGACTGCAGTCTGCTGCAATTTGTGAACCAAGCGTCCATTGGGAGGAAATAAATTGATCTTAATTGCTCATTTTAGCAGCGATTAGTAGACCGCCTCACTCAGAAGCATGGATTTAAATATCAATGGTCTAGAAATGCAGTGGAAATAAGAACTAAATGGTCGGAGGGATTGGGGGTGTAGACTGATGGAATTCACTTAGGATGGAATGCTTTAAGTCAGAGTGAAAGGTCAAGTCTTTTGTTTGGTGGTTGGCTTTCACCCCTGGAACTCACTCCATCATGTGTAAAAATATAAATATTTTCTTAAACTGAACAACATCTTTGCATTAAAAAAAAAAACTGCCTTGATATAAACTGACCCACAGTAAAAAGTTTACTTTCAACAGAAGGCGTTTTTTCAAACTGTTCCTACATCTGAATGTAAAAAGCGCAAAACTCCGGGGAAAAAAAAAAGTAATAAAAATTTGTTCAAAAGGTTATCCCTCCCACTATATATCCCCTATTCATCCTTCTTCGCCTCCTTATCCCTCTGTGCCATACAGTGAAATCTCCATTTTCTGCCAGCATCCCCTGCTGTTAGCTCTGTTCATTTTCTACAGATTGTAGCTCCAGTCAGACAAGACAGCCCAAAACACAGAGTCCGACACTCTCCACTTTAAATTTACCAAAATATGTCGCCGCATGCAGGCTCCCTGCCCATGAAAGAGGGGATGTGTGAGAGATCCTCACTCAGAGGGTTTGTTCTCTGCTGACAGTGGCAGTGTAGAAATCTAAAATGGGATATGTGGTTTAAACATTTTCCTGATGCTTTGTTTATGGGAGACACTGACTCAGAAAATCCTCAAGGGGGAGTCAGTACCCATATGCTGCTCACTAGTGTGTGTGATCTAAAAAACAGCTGGAAAACTGCAGGTGCAAATCCGTTTTCCATCAGCTTCTCTGCTAATTAAGCAGCTTAATGGACAGAAGGAGGTCATTTTAAGGGTTACATTTGTGAAGGAAGAAGACACACACTTGAACTTGATCCAGAGCAACAGTATGTGGCTTTCAGGCTGACTGATATTCACAGACTTTAGCTGGATAGATTTTCTGGCCACCCACCCACCCACACACACGATGGGGAAAGTAATAGAATGAGTGACAGGCGGTGCATACAACACAGGTAACACAGGACAGAGCACGACAGCTTCCTTGCACAAAGGGGAAGGAGAGATACCTAATTATCTCCCCGCTGATAAGAGATAGGGAGAGAAAAGTGAATTTGAGGCGAAGAAGAAAAAAGAAAAGAAAAAAAAGAACATTAGTTGTTAACCTTCAGGAAGGTCAGTTTGAATCTCAGGCATCATCAATAAAAACAAAACCTTTTTCTCCTCCTCAACGTTTTGCCAACATTTACAGTGACTGTATATTTCGTGCATGCGAGTGTGAACGTCTGCATAATACACCTGCATTAAACCCATTCGCAAACTGTATTATCTCCACAGGAATTGACTGTGGCTGTCCTTTGTGCGCTGCAGGATAATCTGTCACATACTCCGTGGTGTGAGCTCTAGTGATTAATACGATCAGCCCGCGACTCGCGCACTCATTACCATAGCTATAGCCGCTGTAGTGTACTGCGGCAGTCATGCCAGACACACTCCAGGCTCCCTAAGGTGATCCATCAGTGATCATTGACCATTGCAGTGCAATATCAGTCACATGGAGCCAACTGCTAGAGGTCACACAGAATCACCAGAGGTTTCACGGAAACAAGTGCTGGGGATTTGGGAGCAGCAAGTAGGAGTGTACATGTACAGTAATCGATGGTCTTGTACAGAAAGCTGAAGATTCACACATAGGCCTACACATTCAAAACCACAAACACGCACATGTGGCATCAATCACCGGACTCAACAGCAAAAAAATCTATTGAGGAGCAGAAATCAATTCATCTGCAATTTGAAAAGGACAAGTCGCTCAAAGTGCCCCAGACGTGAACTAAATGAAATGACATGCGGCTGGTGAATACAGCTCTATCTGGGGTAGTAGGGCAACCAACTAAGTCTGGCTTTGTCCCAGCAGACACACACACAAACACAAACACTGCACACACACCTGCTAAGCTGGCACATACTGTTGCAGAGGAGGGCCAAACACTATGTGTGTGTGTGTGTGTGTGTGTGTGTGTGTGTGTGTGTGTGTGTGTCCCCTTCCCATCCATCACTGCCACAGGCATGCATTAATCCCTCTCTGCATTCTGGAGGAGCTCTGACACCAGAGGGAGTTTGCCCTTGTGGCCTCCCCCACCCTGGGTATAGAGCACCCCGCACCCAGCCCTGGAGCCAATTTTATCCACTGCAAGTCTAAAAACTTTTTTCAGAAATGTGTTGGCATGAGCTGATGGATCACCAACATATGATTTAAGCTTGCAAAGCCAGAGGACAGGTTGAAGCTAATGGATATGGTAATTCAAATGTTATCTCCCTATGCCAAGGCGAGCCATATGTTCATGGTAAACTAGCGCTCCAACTGGCAATGTCTCTTCTTTTATGGCCTATTAAGGGCCAAAGTGTCACAGTATCACAGTCAGGCCAAACAGGACATGAATCACTCAGCCCGCTTTGATCGAATTCATGAGCATTATTCTCTTCACCGTACAGGTTATAAGACCACCTGACTGATTACACAAGGAAACAAACGTGTCAAACAAAATAATAAGTAGGTGAGAAATACGAATTAAGGTAACAACCAATAGCATTTGTTGGTAATTGCTCAGCACTTTCTGCACCGTTAATAAATCACAGTCATGTCTGCTAAAGCTGTGAACTGTAACAAACTGACAGGCGGAAGCCAAGATGATGCTTTAAGGTAATTAGAGGTTGCTAGTCTAGTCTCGGCTTGTCTGTTGGTTTGCTTATTGTGGTCAAGGTTAAGATAGATAACAAAGGAGCAGCTAGCCATTAGAGGCCATTACCTGAGGCAATTACATACCATATTAAAGCCTCTTTTACCACATTGGCAGGTCTGAAAGACTGCCTGCGTTAAGTGCTCAGGATGGATTTTACCTGGCGAGAACATCATCTAAACGTGGAAGATCATTCAACGTGGCGCAAAAATGTCCACGTGAACAGGAGATAATTCAGCGCCAATCACGTAGCAAGCTGCTGACATCCATTGTTTCAACATACTGACACAACCAAAACTGAACTACAAAACAAGCAGAATTAAACCCCTCTACCAGAATAGGAGGATTAACTTGTTTAAAACAAATTTCAGGACTGCATTGCTTATTAGGAGTGACCTTTTGTGCTGCAGCGAATCCAAACCACATTACAAATGCATTAGACGAGGAAAGCAATTTCTTTCTGTTTAAAAATGAAAATGAACGTGGTGATTCACCAGAAAGGCTTTAGTATTCTCATCACACTGTTGAGTGAGACAAACATACATTCTAGTCTCTAGCAGAGCAGAGTGGAGCCAGGCGACCAGCTGTAGATGGCAGGATAAAGCGAGTAGGCTGTCGGCATCAGGTCATAGACCTACATCAGAGCCCAGTAAACACAGGACCACAGTCTGGACGGCTAAATAAACTATCCATCAGGTAAAATCAAACGCTGTTTAGACACATACTGCAGTACATGGAGCCTGTATGCATGCATGTTTACATACATGCAGCTTATAAATGTCCTTAAACACTTGGGCAGTCTCTAAAAAAGGAAGTATCCCACTTAAAGTACAGTTTTAGTAAACACAGTTCTTCGCTCACATGCAAGGAAAGCTCACGTAAATCTCCACATAAAGTAACCATCCTCTGATGTAAAGCTGCACACAGCTACTGGCTTTCTACAGAATGGGGAGAAAACCTAATATTCTCTGCTGAGCTGGCTGTTGATCAAAAGGTGGGTAAATTCCCGAAGCAATAAACAGGTTATGAAATAAGACCAGCTTAGTTCAATCTCACTGTTACAGGAAAAGCAGGAACACTATTGCTCCTGTTATTATTAACCAAAACAATTTGTATTATTGCAGCCTCAAGCCCCTCAGCTGACCATAATATACAGTATGTTACTGTACACGGCAGACTTACAGCACAGATAGGAGGGGAGAAATCTGAGCTAGAATGTCTGCTCATTGTCCTGCAGGCACTGATAATGGGTGAGACAGCTGGTGAGGAGCCAGGCCCGAACACACACGAACATTTTACTCATCACCGTAGCCACTAGTTCTGGATGTGTGAGGCTACTCTGTGCATGCAAGCAGGCTCCTAAATACCTGCGTAGGATGTACAGGCAAGCAACGTTATGAACAGTTTTTATTTGTACAGATGCGTCATATGATTAAAGCTAATGTACTTTATACATCAGACCCAATATTTTAAACAATCTTGACATACTTTCATTACAACAGCCAACAAACAACACCTGGGTGTCTAAAAACTTGAACTGTGGCGAGCAGTTAAGTGTGTCTGTGGGATGTGGGAATTAAGGCCACACTGGACACACTGTGCCGGAGGACAGCTTAATGCTCACAAACAGGTTTAACACCTGTGGTGAGTGTGTGTGGACACATCTTTGCATGTCTGCTTGCCTTTTTCCCAGCAGACGTTTTAGTCAGTGCACAACCCGTGACCCAGTTTCTGTCCCTAAACTGTGTCATAGGTTAACATGGATTGTGTATGTTGTGTGTAACCTGTTTGGAGAAAGTTTGCTTGATGACACACGTGTGCCGTTAATGCCTATCGAACTCCTTTTTATTTTTAAGTAGATTTTGACTCTTAACATCGTGGCAATTATTCTACAAAGCTCACTCCCAAAAAGGAGCCCAGATGGCAAAAGGTGAGATTACATTTGACCGTTGAATTATCACAAGGAATTATCTGAAAGCTGTTATCGAGCTCTAATCTAGAACAGGTGCTCGACAAAGCTCTCAGGCAGTTCTGTGTTTAAGTGAAAAAGCTAAATAAACGCGACAACAAAGACTGACCTGTGCTGGCTGCAGGAAAAACACAGAAACCAGTTTCTCTAGTCACGCGGGTGCAGGGGCACGTGAGCTAATTTCTACGGCAGCAGAAAAGTCACAGATAAATCTTTGCTAAACAAACTCCTTTGTCCAGCTTTGCAAAGCCTTTTCACTGAGGAATGCGGTTCACAAAGACTGATAACACAGAGACAAGCCAATGTGGGCACCGAATGGCACCTCATCTAAGGGCACGGCAAGACTCGGCTAAGCGCTAGCAGCTGTGCCACATGTGCACCGCTTTTACCGACATGATTAAATTAAGGCCCCTGCCAAACTCATTATTATCCCATCCATATAGGGAGGCTCAAGAATGTCAATGAGGACCACGCTCATTATGCAGTCGTCCAGAGAGAAACAAGTACTTTCACACAGTTACAGAATGTAAATCAACAGCATATTTGAGCCGACAGGCTTCTTTTGTGTCTCCGAAAAATTATAGGCCAGTCCTTTAATTTTTATTCTGTAAAATAAATTCCTCGACCAATTGAATTACAGCTCACGGGCAGATGCGACTGCCGGGTGAAGTCCCATAGGACTGGCTGGTGGAATCGACAGGCAGATGCTCCCACCAGCAGAGGTCAATAAGGTCAAGCTGTTCCATTATGAGAGGACAAGGGTGGTATTTATTCACAGCCTTCTCCTCCTAAGCTGGGCTGGGCTTTAAAAGAATGGAGATGGATACTTAACCCTTGAGGCAAACGGCTGACTACAATCCATCCACTGTTTCCCTTTACTGGTGGAGATACAGAAACTGTTCCACCCACGCCCACCGAGAGGAAGGTATGAAAAAAAGAGCAGTAAGGTGGAAAGAAAGTTGCTGGAGAAATTCACAGATTATCTGACTCCTGAATGATCAAAAGAATGCGCTGCCACCCAGGTGAGATAATAACAAAAGAATAGGGAACGGGGTGTTCCAACTGAAACAGCAGCAATGACCATAGAGGCACATATTGGTTAAAACCATCTAACCTGACATGACTTGTCCACGGAGTCCGGGAGGCCGTTTTGTCTACATCAAAATGGCTCTGATGTACCTCTGCATATAGAAGATGATACTGAACTCAATATTATTAAGCAATGTATCTTGGCCTTGGACCTCTGTGGCTAGCCAAAATGTACTGCACAGTGTGCCAAAAGGCCCAGACATTAAGCATGCTGGTAAAAGCTCGGAAAGAATGAGAGCAGTCTTTCAGCTTTTTAAATATGTGTTGGTTAAAAAGCCTGTGGCATTGTATGATAGCATGCTCAGCTAAAGCAGGAGGCATGTCTGGGACCACACACACACACACACACACACACACACTTACTTGAAATGTGTTAATTAAGCTTTCCACATCTCAATTCGAAATGTCATCAGCTACAATACAAATGGACATACGATTCATCGAGGGAAAAGAAAGAATACAGAGAAAAACGATGCATGAGGCTAATAATACAACCTGACGGTGTAAGTACAGCTTTTCACCCAGCTCCTTGAACTGTAACAATCATCTCAACTGTCAGGAAACCCCAGGTCCTGGCGTTTCTCAACACTGTTATTAATAGTTTAAGCTTAAGCCTGGGCATGCCTGTACGAACTGTGCACTGTATAATATTAGTGTATTAAAAAGGCAACCACAGGTTTCCAGTGAGGCCGATGTCTCCACGCGAGCAGACCACAGGGCTTGCCGCTAGAGACGAAACCGCTCGCTCGCACACACACAAAATAACTAGTGAGGAGGAGGACGAGCGCCTAAAGAGACGGGTGGTTTTCAAAATAACTTCAAGAAAATATCGCAGTTATTAAAGTCATTCTTTTACAGTTTGACTCTCTGCCAGGACATTTGAACTGAGAAAATTGGCAACCGCTAATTAAAAACAGACCAAGCCAGAGCATAGATACCTGAGGCAAAATAAGTCAAATTATTCGTTCTAGTATTTTTTGTATTGACAGAGAAAATGATTTGCAATAACCTAGACACCAGAGTCAGTGGGTTGAGTGATACATCAGCCACCTATTAGTCACCAGTCAGGGTGTGCTCTATGGATCACTAACCTTGTGAGACTGTGAATAAACAATTTCACCCTCTTAAGGAAAATGATATATAATGAATGGCTTCACCACGGTACACATTCACTTTAAACCAGACCCTGTCACATGCAAGGTGAATATCAATGAGTATATAAAAAAAGTAGAAAAATGCTCTGAAAGGTGTTTTTTTCTTTGATATGCTAGCAAAAGGATTCATGTCATGAAAGCAGATGAGATAAGATCAAAACCTGCATCCTATTAGAACCAACAGGCGGTTCACACACAGTTACTCCATCAACATAGATGATGATGAAGGCTTTGAGAGAGTTACGACGTGTAACAGAGTTCTTGTTATTCAGCTAAAAAGAATGAAAGCAGAGGAGCTGACACACACACACACACACACACACACGTTGTGAGTCAGGCGTTCCTCTTTTTACCACAGAAATTCAGTCTAAACTGCACGCTCACACATCATCTACATCCAGGGAGATGTGGAAAAGCCAACAATGGTCCTGTTGAGTATGTCAAGCCATGAGGAAGGTTTCAGGAGTTGAGTCAGATGGCCCATACTAGCTACTATCCTAGCCTAGCTGTTTAGCTTTAGCATAGAGACTGGAAGCCAGGAGAAACTGCTAGCCTGGCTCTGTCAAAAGGTTCCAGCAACCCTAAAACTCGTTGCAGTGTTGCCCAAAGACCATCTCATAACCTCTTTCAGATCAAAGTCCTTGGACAGGGGACTAGGAACAAATCAGGGAGTCTCTAAACTAAGCAGTTTACTTTCTTGGTTCCAGCACCTTTAATAACATTAGGATTGAGCTGCAGACACATTAGGAGTTAGCCTCTCCAATGACAGTTGAATGTCAAATTACATCAATAGCCTTTGGTATCCCCTGTACACACAGCACACACGTGTCTGCCGGTGAACTTGCCCATCCATCCTCTTATAATCATACCATAAGGTTAAGGGATTCTGCAACATTGCAGTGATTTTCTGTGAGTGGCAAGTTTTAACAATCCTTAGGGGACTGTGAACCCATGGACTGATAAGACTTTTAAAAAAAGGCGGCATTTATTGTATGTAAGCCCAGTGATCTGCTGTAACACCGTTTGAAGAAGAAGACATTAATATTGCAGGAGTGTCCCAGGTTGCAATAAGCTGAGCAGCGACCTGCACTCTGCGTCATTTGCTTGACTTGGCATCATCCCATGGAGGAACCTGACAGCGATAAGACTGACCTTCTTGACTTTGTATAAATGCTGTGCTCTTGTGTAATTTGTTGGAGGTGAGTTGATGGCATGTTTGGTGGCAAAAAAAAAGGTGGCAGAACTGGGAAGCAAAAATGATTTTTTGCTCCTAAAAAGGTACATAAAGTGTGTGTGTGTGGGGGGGGAGGAAATCATTCTGCTTTTCTAAAAAGGTTTCTCTTCTCAACACTGGTTTATACAAGGTTTGCTGGGTGAAAAAGTCTAGACTGTCCTTTGCACCTGCGCCCATAAACTGTGAAAGCCACCCGAGCCGTGCACTGTGCAGCCAGGGTGGCATGGAGAGCGATCCAGGCAGTGTGAGCAAGTTGTTCCCCCTGGGCCACAGAGAGTGAACTCTGGGTTAAACAGCTCATATGGAAGAGCCAAGCGGAGATCGTGTCTTGGCGCTAGCATAGCAGAGAAAAGTGAAGTTGGAAGTTTCTGGGCAATGACGAAACCCAAGTCGACCATAGTGAGAAATGGAGAACTGCTAGTCGATCTTAGGGCATCCAGAGGGTGCTGTAAAAATATGCAAGCCCACACACAGGTTCTCCCACCACAGCCTGGCCGATACACCACTTGGCTTCCTTAACTTTGAGGATATGATGCACATTGCTGCAATTTTACAGACTGCAAAAACTGATAAAATGTTCCTAAAACTACTGTTCTTTTCTCTTATCTTGACATGCTTTACAATGAATTCCTTCAGTCATATATCCTTTTCCTTTTAACAGCTGAGGCCTGTCAGCCAAATAAGCCTTGATGATGATATCGCCCCAGGAAACAGGTTATTTGGCTACATTTACTTAAAATTTTTTTAAGAAAGCTTTAATTGAGCGTGTTCACTGAATGGATGCCAGGATTGCCGGTGACCCAAAGCAATAGGACCCTGCCTCTGTTTACGCTGGCCGGATGCCAAATGACTGAACCAACATGACAAGGCCTGGAGACTGAGAAGTGGAGAAAAGAGCTTATCTTGCTCGGAGATCAAACCACATACTGCTAAAGCGGAGCGGGGCTGGACAGGGAGAGTAGAGCTAATGAGGCAGAAAAATGTTCCTCAACATAACACTATAAGGGCTGCCAAAGACCCTCCCCAATGCATTTCATGTCTGTCACAAAGCCCAGGAAACCTAGCAGATATGGGCACATCGTGCCCAGAGCAGTTCAGTGGAGCGAGCTACTGAGCAAGCAAAAGGAGGTAAACAACATCAATATCTTGTAAGACTGCAGAGTTATAGCAATTTTGTGTTGTGATGACGGATATATTGGTGCTAAAGGAAGACTGTGATGAATGGAGTATTGGACACAGTTGGATCCATGTGTGGTCAGTGATGGATTTGTGCACATCACAACACTCTTTACAACTATGATTTATCATCTTTCAGAAGAATCATATCGTGATCAGGCTACAGTGATGCAGAAATTTGATATCTAAATTAACTATAAACTGTAAAGAGACCTGGCACAAATAAAACCACGCAGTTCAAAGACATGAACGCAGCTTTGATTATTTTCTGAATAATTTAGCAGAATTAATCAATCGCCTAGCTTGAAGTGCTGTGCATAAAACATCAGAAGTTGGTGGGCTTCCTAGCTTTCGTCAAAGACAATAAGATAGAAAATCTCCACCCACTGATGAGCAGGTGGGATGTGCTGGAGTAAATGTGTACCCGGTGTTTGCTCCATCCATCATGGGGGGCAACACAAGACACATGGCGCCAACTGAACATCCAAGCAGCGAGCGCTTTGACCTGTAGCACCAGCTGTGTTTGCCTTTCCAATAGGGCAGGGATGGTAAGGGAGACCTTATGGCTACTGGGCCGAGGTAGGGCAGATCAATCTCAATTTATATTGTTATAAGGATTGACCGGTAAGCAGGCTTAGAGCCAAGGAGAGGGGGATGCAGAATGGGGTATTTTCATACAATCAGGGCTGTTGATAACCTGAAGAATATGCTGTCTTTTAAAAAGGTATAAAAAAAAACTAAAATACAATGTGCATACAGAGTACTGTACACAGCATAAGACTGTTTCCAGCTTGAATTTGTAATGAAATGTTTAAATAGTATTTTACACACAGCAGCAATGTGCTGAAAGAATATGCTTTGAGCATAAAAGATCTCACACACACAACACACACCAGCAAATAGCTTCTTTGCCCAATACTACTTGTCCTCTCAGCCTCATTGTTCATACATTGTGATAATCAAACTACTTCTTGTATGTTCACGGCTTGTAAATCACTTGGTCGGGTTCAAAGTGCTGAGGCAGCACCTTTTCCAGACTGAAATATTGCATGCAGTCTGGTAAGCTCGCAGGAATTACATGCACTGCTACTCAACTGCTGCCATGGGGGCATTTTGTTCCTTATGCACACCATTCCCCATATGTTTATATGGCCGTCAATAAAAGAATGGTAATAGCATGTCTTGCAGTTATTTCTTTGGGGTTAATGAAAGTCTTACTCACAAGTGAGTCATGTGGTGCCGTTTGAAGAGCCACCTCACTCACTTATTCACCTACACCCCAATCACCCACACCTAACTCTTAATCCATTACCTTGTCTAACACATTGTTAAAGCGCCTGCCACCATTTAATCTTCATTTTCTTTGCAAACCCATACGAGCCATTATTTAGCACGTGACCTCAGAAGGAGTGCAATTCAATTTAGACCTATGCATTAATCTCCTCAAGAGGTCCGGGAGTTGTGGCTGTTAAGAGGAGCATGAATGGGTGCATTGGTTCAGCTAGATGAAACCACGCCGCTCTGCTGAGCTGGACAGACGGTTCAGAAGGCTGTGCAGCCGAGCAGGGAATCTCGTGTTGGAGTAGATACACAAAGTGAAGCTGACTGAACAAATCCCTTGAAGTGAACGGGTGGGGGTGTGTGTGTGTGTGTCTGTGTCCGCGCCAACCCAGTAGCCACAGCAAAACAAGTTAAATTCAGAATCACTGAATTATGCAGCACAGAAGGTACAATGTGTCTCTTTTTGGCTGTTTTTTTAGTCACAGGGTTCAGTTATTATTTTTGTCCAAACTGCCATTACAACACAATACGGGTAATGTCAATGTCGTGTTGGTGATAGCTCTTCAACCTGTACTTGTGTGCACCCAGAAAGGGGTCAAAGCCAGTCATGTCCGTGTTGGTTGGCGCCTCGATGAGTGCGGTAGCAAATGAGAAGGCTTGGCCAAGATGCTGTCAACACCAGCTTTTAGTTCAACTGCTTTTAATAGCAGCCACTCCAGACGCTGCTGGCCATACACTACTAGCAAACACTTTAAAAGCCAAATATAATCTCAACCACAGAAGTAAGAAATAGAAACATACAGGCCACCATTATGCTTGCTTGACTGGACTGTCTTCACTGAAACAGAAGCCTTGAAAGGACATTGTAATCGAGGGAGTGAACATGCTGAGAAATGACAAAGAGAGAAAGTTGTTGATTTCAATTTGATCCATTTCAAAACCTTTTGTTTCAAAGATGCACCAGTCATGTGGAGCCTCTGTGGTTTTCCCCTGCAGTGCCTCTCTACCTAGAGACAGTAAAAGGCCTTCATCCCTGTGTGACAATAAGCACAGATGTTACCCATGCCTGATAAGTCACATGTACGCCACCTTATATGGAGAAAAATGTGCCGGGGAGAAGACATGATACATTGGCGTTTCTCGGCCAGTGTGCTTCAGAAGAATTAACGACAACCGGCACTCACAACCTTCCACATCGTCTGCGGAGAGGAGAACTACAACAGTCAAATTGTTCTTCTCTATAACTCCAAAGTCACACACTGTACATCAACTGACGTTGCACTTTTAATGGAGGGAAGTTCCTGTGGTGATTATGTCACCGTTTCATGACGTTACTGAGCCCTTCAACTTAAATTAGACAAGAGATGAGCTGTAGATGCCTGCGAAGCAATTCTGCGCCACCCAGAGAGAGGGTAATATTACATTTCCCTTTTACCACTGGTAAACAACTTTGACAAACTTGACAGTCCTGCCAGCTGAAAGTCTTAACTCGCAACTCGTGTCACAAAAGGAAAGAGTGAACAAGCAAACAATTATGGTTTTTTCAATAAAAAGGAAATCACGGGCCACACTCAATCAGTATCACTGATTCTAGACCCTGTCCCAACCGGGGGGAAAACAGAATAGTAAAAACATAATGTTCCTTGTGGTCGAGGATTTCTTTGCCACAAAAATGTGAAGCGCAAAAGCAAAAACATGCATGTGGTGCCATGGCTTCTGACCCGGCGATATTGTTACTGGCCTCCAAAATCCAAAAGAAAAAACAGGGTGCACACATGAGAACAACAGCAAGCATGCAAGTACATAACTATTTCTCTAGAGTCCATTAAACAGGCAAGGGGTGCTGAAATATAAACCAATCACAAAGCACATTCTCCCCACCAGAAAGATAAATGGAAGACTCTCTTGTGTCATGTTGGGCTGAGCCTAATCCCTGGATAAAAACAATCCAAGTAAATGATTAGAAACCATTTACAGTGCATTCACTCATCTAATCCATCATTCAATAATCATTAATCCCACTAATTGCCATTAAATATCACATTTCCTCAAGACTGAACTTGAACAGACAGATCAATGGCCAGGCCAGCCAGCCTCAGTGAGTCAAACATTAGCCTGTGTTTTTATCATTACAACCCTCAGCAGTGTGCAAAGGTAGCAGGACAGTCAGACTGACACTTTCCCAAGTGGCTTTCCCTACGACAGAGGGCCCACCAACCATGCCAAAAGGAGTGCCCGGCCCTTCCTCCTACTCCTTGGGTCGGTTTTCTTTGGGCGGGCCCTTCACTCCAGGGGTCCCGGGGCCCTTTTGTTACCTCAGTATGTGGCTACAGAGCCATTCCACCCCAGCACATGGCCAAACAGCAATACAAGCTGAGGGTAAACCACATCCAAACACAACAGCACAACACACTTAGTGCATAAATCAGAAGGAAGAATAAGAAGCAATAGGCGGACACTGACACTACTGTGGGCTACATGTTGAACATCTCTGCACTCAAGTGATCTATTGTGTCAATAGAATGACACCCAAATACCTGTGGTTTGGAGATTTTATTCAGCGTGCTTACAGAATGCATTTGATTTCATTTAGGCTTATCATACCAAATTGGGTTTCACACCACACAAAATACTTAACGTATATTGCATTCATGAGCAAAGTAAAAATCAGCACTCACACTGGCTGTTTTAATCTGACGACTATAAATTTAAAGAGGGATCATTCTTTCTCTCTAGGACAATACACACAGATGAATAACTACCTTGTACTTTTTACAGTGGTCCATGGTGTAGTACTCTTACAATAAAACGCCTTTCACCATGAAACATTTAGCCTAGCTTCGGTTTGTATGTTTTTACAGCCAAATGATTTCAGTCACAGCTGCTGCAGCGAGATTTACTGCTCACACTAACCAATGAGAAGTCACTCGTGAAATTAGTGCCGAATATTACACAAACGTCCCCAAACTTTTGTTTAACAGACAAACTTTGTGAGACAATCCTGATTAAAGATGCGTTTAGGTGTTGCAGCGGACAACGCCTTTGCAAAGACATGAGCGGATCGAGTCATTTAAAACCAACGTGACTATAAAATAAGTTCGCTTGCAACTCACCGGCTAATGTCTCCTCTGATAAAACATACTTCTCGCAGTATTCACGTGCTTCCCTCTTCGCGACCGCTAAGTATAACGTTTTTGCATTTAACAGAAACATAAAAATCGAAAATTCTTGAAGCGTACTTCCACGACTCCTGTGTTTCCAGAACGAATGTTCCTGGGACGGAGCGCCAAGAGACTGCGGACTCCTCCCAGACAATGTGGGGTTAAACTCCTCCTTCCGACGGACCCTGAGAGGGGGGGGGGGGATGGCCGTGTTCTTCAGTACAACATGGAACACCGGGGGATTAATGACAAGTATATCTAATTGAATGCTAAAACACGGAAAATCAGGGGTTCCCAAACAGTGGTTCGTGGACCTTTTGAGGTCACTCGCGGAGATGCCAGGGTCCTCTGTGAAATCAAATGAGGTTTAATTGGCCTACATGACTACTTCAGTTAAATTAAAGGAGCGCTAGACCAATTTTACACATAAAGTTCAGTGTAATTGTGATGATGATGATGATGATGATGATGATGATGTCAGCACAGTTATCTCTGCCTGGGCTTGAGACTTAATATTTTTTTTTATAGAAAGCCTGCTTTTACAAACTGGAGGTGTGGGGTCTGAAAGTAGTTGGAATTTAGGAGGCATTGAAACATCCTACAGAGTTGCATTATGGGAAATGTAGGATCCAGTGGTTTTGGAGCTTGAGCTATACTAGTAGGGACTCAGGGCCAGATGTACGTACCTTTGCGAATGTAGTGTTATCAGCGCCATGGCCAACCCGCGGAAAGCGCACGCTGTGATACTTCAGCTCACATCATATTTACCAAACCTGCAGTTCGGGGAATCTGCGCCTTTCTCCGCCCACTATACCGTAAATTGCGCGCATCTTTCTATCATGGATCAGCCACCAAGTCAGTCAAAACAGCGAAAACAAAGATTTAGCGATAACGAAGTTGATCTGCTTGTTTATGAGGTAACAGCTTAAGGGATGTGTGTTATTTCGGCATTAGTGGTAGGGAAATGTATGTATTGACTAGTGCGCTGTAGCAAAGCGTTAAGTGCTGGTGCTATTATATGTGCTACGAGTGCAGACTGCGATATTCCCACTGCTGATGCTATGACTGTTTGAAATTATCCTGATGCCAATGTTTTTAATGTAGCGAGGAGTTTAACAGCTGCTGTAACGGAATGTGAACGCTGAGTCGGAGATACAATGTCATCTTTGATTTCTTCCAGTAACTGTAATATTGCATGGCTGCTTCATCTGTAACGCTTAATGATTTCGTGTTCACTCAACTGAAAAAGTGTGATCCTTGTGGAAAAAATATTTTCAGTCTCCTTGGCCTATATCTTCATTTTGCTCGGATTACTGCTGCCATTTCACCAGGAGGCATATGCGAGGAAACCCGGTTGCGGCTGGTTTACACCTGCTTTTAAGAGGCGGAGAATTTTCACCACGCTTTCATGGACGGTTTTTGTACATACCGCGGAATACATAATTAGGCGCACTTTACGCTTCTCCTCCCATCTCTTTATGGGAAACTCCCACTTTCCCCTTCACCCTCCCATGAATGCATATGCATGACACGGAAAAGTGCAATTTGCCATTTTCAGTCCCCGCGACAGGCAGTCTGCACTTTTACCTCAGTGCGGCCTGTTTGTACATACCTTATATGTACCTACCATGCTTTTACGCGCAAATACGCCTGAAGTGGGCGCAAAAGCGTTAGTACATCTAGCCCAAAAGGTCAGGATATCTCGGCCTCTGCTGCCTCTGCTTTAATCTTTCTCTTTATGGAAGTTGGAGTACCTCTTTAAAACAGTGAAGGCGCAGATTAAGTCCAACAGAGGAAGCGGTCAATAAATTACACACAGTTTTTACACAGAAGTGTTCATACACACACATATATATATATTATGTGCGTAGGTCCATGCGGATCCTCGCAGACATGGACAGGTGACACGTTTGTACAGAAATAATAATAAGTGTGTGGTTTTACTGTTTTACCTATCGTACATGCGTCTAATTTAGAATGAATTCAGCTTTCTTGGGACAGACTTATTGAATTTGGATCTGTAGTCCTATGATCTATTTGGCAGCCTTTGACCTTTAACATTTCCTGCCCTAAGGTTCTCAGCCAGTTATTTTGCTTGGTAAGGTGAACAAGGTGAACATATTTTGCATAGCACTGTCAACCCTGTCTGTCATATGGACTAATGAACTGATAAGCAACGTGATAGCAAACAGGTTTGATTTCCTCAGACAATTAAACAGCATGCCAGTGAAGAGAATCATCATTGTTATTCTTGGACCTAACGAATACCTAAGTATTCATCACTCCCTTTCATTTTCTCTCTATCATTCTCAGTCATGCACATCCAAATGCCTTTCCTCCCTGATAACACAGTTGCGATGACCAGGCCTTCGTTTCCTGCAATCTCGTTCGCAATGCTCGTAAAGCACAATCCGGCCTTGTGTTTCGTAATGTGGCTCTTTGGCCAGGCGTGTCAACCCGGCCATACCCATTTAATCTGCATATCAGCCACTTTACAGCTGCTACAGTGGGATCTGAATGCAGATGCCTATCACTCTGCTGCCCATTGTAACTGCAGATACCGTAATGCTCCTTTTATCAAAGATTAATCTAGATATGTCTACAGAAGAAGCAGCCTCTCATGCCCCTTTACTTAGCCAGAGGGTATTCAGCTCCAACTAGCAAAAATCAACATATCTTAATATGCATCTTCAGGATTATGCAGACAAATGAGGTTGTGAGAGGATGTGAATCACTACAAGTGGAGATATGTTGAAGACGAAAATGTGGTTCTTCACTGATTGAAACACTGATGTAACCCAGGATCTATTATTTGTCCATAAGAATCATTCCATTGAACCATGATCGCCTCAATAATCCACGGGGAAAACTGGGTGTTACCAATGACGTGCTACAGATCCCCACCCAGTATGTAATGTTCAGTGCAGTTCAGTGCAGCATTTTGGATATTTTCTAAGGGTCTCTGTGTCATCTGGCAGCTTTCAGGAGCTCTGGTTACTCTCATTAAACCTAATTGGCTCTGACGGACATTCTGCCACCCATCATCTCTTTCTGTCTGTCTGTTCGCTTGACACGAGACAACAACCCTGAGAAGGCCTATCCCATGAACGCACAGAAGAACTGTTAAAGCACTAGTGATGGCTGAAATATTGGTATTGCCAGTTTATTGCTTAAAAACACATCAGGGAGTAGGAAAACAGTGAGCTCAGCCAGCATTTTGTTTTTTTCCTGCTGACGCTAAACAAATATTCTACAGGCAGACAGGTATGGGCTCAGACACACACACATTCGCAGTTATCAACACCTCAGCGCCTTCTTCTTGTCTATAAGAAGGCTTCTCAACAACCCCAGTCCAGCCATCTTACTGTACTCATCATTACTGTATGTGAGTGTAGGGGAGAGGAGCAGCAGATCCCCTGCTAAGTGATTTTCTCAGCCTCCTCACTGCTGCCCATTGTACCAATATGGCATTATTACCACTAGCATGAGGGCTGGCCACACATTATTACCTTGTCATTTGTCATTGAGCCTTTAATAACTCGCTGTTGCTGGGGAAAATGGTCTCATACAGTTGTTTCAAAGGCTGACAGGCTGGTGTGGAAGGTGCTCTGCGGCTGTCTGGAGGGGATGATGGTTTTTGTGCAAGGCGGCGTCCAGTAACACAAGGTAGGAGTTGTTATAAGGTGTGAGACAGAGGAAGGGCTATAATCAGACACTCTCACACCACACCCTCAAACAACTCCTTACTTGTTTCTGTATACAGCAGCCAACATTAAAGCATCTGCAAACACAAAGAGGCGACCGCAGCAGCTCACACAATAGACAAAGGAAATCTTTACATACAAAAGATAGGGGGCACGACTGAAGATAAGGTATGAAAAAACCAGGCTATTTTGGAAAGCCTTTTAACTGAACGCAACAGATCTGATCCAAGTGACTCCTAAGGGCCTAAATAATGAGAAATAAATAACGACAACGAGTGAACTGCCAACCTCTCACGCCAGTCTTATGCAGGTCTTTAAAAGACAGTCGGAGCACTTAGGGACCGTTCGGTATTTATGGAATGGACTACCGGAGGAAAATAGGGGAGGGTCATGTCTTTTCATTCTTTGTTGAGGGGAGGGTCACCCAACATTTCATTTGTATTCATGAAAACAGCTAAATTTTAAAGTGGCTTGTTTGGTGCATACTTTTCCATGTAGCTCTCAGTCTCGGCCCCCCATCGCTAGCAGATAGGTCTGACCCAGCAATGTCAACATGACAGCAACACGAGTTTGGAGTCACTCACACACCTGGTCAGCGAGCTTGTTACATTACGCCCGCAATCTCTTGTGGAGCATTTATAACTTCGAAAAACCACAGATTCCAGTTAATCTTATAATGGATATGTGTGTTGAGTTATTTAAACAAACGATCGGGGAAATAAATGTAAATGTAAATGTGATTTCATCCTCAGACCTTTTACTGTAGTTGTCTTAAAAAAGAGTCTTACACAATAGCCTTTTGAACAAATTCCTTGAACTGTAGTCCCGTGAAAATTACTCAGCAGAAACATCAGCCACAGATTATGTGCAGAAATACATCCAGCAGTAGGAGTTATACTGTAGATGATGGCTGATGGAGCAGCTAGATGCTTGACAGAGCGGCCTGCGCCTGCTATCAGAGGATATATAAACCGACATGGATGTATTTGAGTGGGAAACTAAGTATGTGATAGATCTGTCCCCACACGTTGCATCATCTGTCTGTCTGACTGCCCGGTTGCCACATGGATATGTCATTACTGAGAGGAGAGGGAGAGCAACAGAGAGCCGGGAGGGGGCAGGGTGTGCCTGAGCTGTTTATTACTTGAGTTCTAGGTGAAGAAACTGTCACAAGGGTGTGACAGAGAGAGGAGTTGAATTAGGTGTTTTGTGTTTTTGTGTCCCTGGGTATGGAGAAAAGATTGAGACAGCCATTTGATGAATGGCAGGATGGGACTGTAAAACAAAGATAGAGCTAAATAAAATAGGCAAGTGAGGCTGCACCTGTGGAAAATAAATTCTGGATTTGCATCTAAGGCCCTATGTCTGCAATAATTGGATTGTGCAGGATCATTTAAAGGAGTTCACACAAGAAGGCGGTGAAAGCAAGAGAAAAAAGTAAAGGGGGAGTTGCCCAAACTGTGCAGCATCAATAATTACAAAATGTATTAAACAAAAATACAGTGTACAGCAGTAGATCCTAGCCAAGGGGTCAGGCACCCCCTAAAGGGTTACAAGATAAAGCTGAGGGATCAGGCAACAGTCAACAAGAAACATTATTCAGCTACAGTAAACAACATTTAGATGTTTTTTTTCTTCATATTTTCCATCAGTCTTTTATGGATAATTAGAAATTAAATCTAACAATAAAAACTCTGCTTGGTTGAACATTTTAAGGGGTGACAATATTCCACATCACCTTGCAGGCAATTTTTGCACATTCACAATTTGACTTTTTATGTAAAATGCCCACAATTGCTGTCGGATAAGCACCAACAGAAATAAAATCACAACATTATAATCAGGCAATGGTTCTATTTGTCTATCTACTTTTTTCACGTTTCATGCAGTATATTAAACAGGATGTGCATTTAGTTTTGCAGCAATCGTGTCATTTGTGAATCATCACGCCACTGTATGATTATGTTCCCTTAACATATAGTATATCCAGTTTATGGTATAACCCAATGCTTGCTCGCTTTGTGGACACATATGAGCATCTGTTGTCTGAAAGAGGAAACTCTGTTCTATAGTTTTACCAAATCCCTTTAGGCTACAGTGCTACGCAAAGAAAACTCAGCGAACAACAGTCTTTCTTTATCCCTGTAAGCTCCTACGTCTTATCTGCACTGAATTTCTACCTTTTACCAATTCCTCTCATGCAACATTGCTCACCTATATGAGCACAAAAACATCCAGCTTCCTGCATTTTCTCTCTGGCTATTACAGTGACTGACAAGAAAATTGCCTAAAACAGTTTGTCTTCCCATCAGGCCGTGTCAAGTCTGGCACATGGTGGCACCGTACCATGTCCTAAGATGGAAAACAAACATTTGACTGATGTTGGAGAGTTGACCATGTGGTCAGCATAACATCAAAGCTTGATTTAAAAATGCACCTAAGAAAACACACGAGTGCCCATTTTTACATCTTCTTTAACTGAATGTAGGGCAGAATTGACAATGACAAAGTTGAGAGTATGTAAGTTGCCAAATATGTCCCACATGAAAGAGGAAAGGATATAAATGATTGAGAGACTGTGAGGAGATTACTTTATGAAAGAAAGGCCAGGACTGGACAAGCCATGTCTTTTATAAACTCTCAGAAAGAGAATAAGGAAGCAGTCTGTAGCTGTGGGCTGGCGTGACAATTTAAGCTGCTTCAAATCTCTTCACTCCTGGTCGAATGAATGCAACCACTGCCTCGCAGCCAGAAGCCAGTGGAGGGGAATCCAGAGCAAAACACATGGACACTTAATTGAGTTACCATAAGCTAAAAATGGAGTCAAATGAGAATAACATATTACAAGGCAACAAACGTATGTAAACAAAAAGCACTATTCAGTAAAAAAAAAAATGCCAACGGCTGATTCCAATGAGCCAAATGCAATCATTCACTCTGAAGTGTAATGCAATTTGTATTGGGCTGTATTGAAGCTAAATTCTGCTCATTCTAATTCAATCAAAGCAACAGACAAACTGAAAACAAGCCATGCAATTCAGAAACAAAAACAAGTTGGAGAAGAAAGTTGAAGGTTGGGTATGAAAAACCTGATAACTACATTCTTTAATTGCAACATTCAACTTCACAATAACTTTGTCACCTATTAATGTATCTATGATTGTGATATTGCTGGCCTTCGTGGCTCCCTGGCGTAATACCGAAGGTGTTAGAAACAAATGGGCTCTTACTGCTCCATTAGGACTGCAATTGTCCCTCTGCCGGTCCACTGAAGGTAACGTTCCCACACCAATTACCTCCGTGCTCCCCGCTGAGAAACACTTTCACACCCATGTGAAGGGAGCAGAGCACAGTGCTGTTAAAATTACCTTGTTAAAATCAGCTCATTTCACTTTCCTAATTAGAAACACACGTTGTTTTGGGTCTCCCACAAAATCATCGCCTACCAGTACGACGCAGAGTAACAGAAAACACCAAACTATAGCAAGGCGGTTGTCTGTCTGGCTGCTCAGGTTTTAAACAAAGTAGGAAATGACCTGGAGTTGTTAATGGAAAGCTGATACTCCCCCCCTCCCTCAACTGTCTGGACTGGTTTGTTTACAGGCCCTGTGGAGGCATGCATGGCAACGATGGATTAGTTTGTGTACTGGTAAGCTTTCCAAGTTTGTGTCTTTGTTTAAAACTCATGAGCAGTCTCCTTGAGTATAAACAGTTATTATGGCAGGTCTGTCAAGCTTTCAATTTCTCCCCATGTTGTAAGAGTGAACATAGTTTGGAAAGTGGTGTCTTTTTTTTTTTAGCCTTTACAAAAAGAAGAACAGAAGTACATGGAATGGCTTAAACAGTGTGTTTAACTGTGTTTAAATGCATTTAACGTGAGTCACAATCGTTAGCATATCCGGCCAATTACCTACTATAGTGGTGACCAAACATATGTCCAAGGCCAAGGACAGCATCGTTAGCTAACTATATTAGTTCCACATCATGACTAGCACACCCTCTGTGTTATACACTGTGTGGAAGCCAGTCCCAGATGCTAGTTAATACTAACATTAGCAGCTCTGTCCTGCTCTTAATTGGATTTGGGGAAGTTTACACACCAGCAACCCTTGCAGGCGTTACCTGAGATAGCATATTTGCCAAATACGTTGGTTAGCACTAAAAAGCCTTTTTTGTTAAAACTAAAACACTACACCAGCTATTTCTATCTACCCTGCTACACAAGAAAAATGCTGTTTCTTTATTTCCTTGTCTTCTACACAGATCATAAAGTGGTGAGAATTCTAACTTTTTACTTGGGACATGTAGTTTTAGCCTCAGTCTTTTAGCACAATATCATGTATGTAGCCATCAAGAATATATTTTGGACCCTTTTACAAGGTACTGGTTTCAAAATAAGTCGGTTGGAAAAAAAGTCACCTGGAGAGTGTTTATAACCAGCTAATTCAAAATTAGCTTAATTAGCTAGCTAGCTAGCTACAGCTAATTACATCTGCCAGTGCCAGTTGTCATTTTAGCCTGGAAAATATAATATAGTAAAATAATATACAGTCAAATTACTATAAGGTTTGTGTGGCAAATCTGCCAGGGTTATCACTGTAAACTGTATATGTGCTGTGCGACAACAGAGTGAATGTCAATTTCACAACAGACTGGCTTACCGGATGTTCAGTGCAGGGATAAAGCCTGACTCATATGCCGGATGTACCTTCAGTTCCCATTATATATCCATTTAGCAGCAGCAGGTTTCCCCTGGTGTTTGTTTCCTACAACATCCCTTTGTGTGTGTGTGTGTGTGTGTGTGTGTGTGTGTGTGTGTGTGTGTGTGTGTGTGTTTAGCGTATTTAGCTAATAATAGCTAATGGATGTAAGATGTGAGACTCTTCATTTGGGCTGTGAAATCGGATTAGTTCTCTGTGTGCTGTGATGTGTTTGTGTACGTGTGTTTGATTTGACAACAAAGTGTGTGTATAAAGGTAACATCTCCATAGAAAGGACAGAGCACCTTATTCAGAAGACAATTGAGAGTGGATGTTTGCATGTACAGGTAGTGGATAAAATAACTAAAACACCAAATAGTATATGATATGAAGTATAGCGTTCCCCTTCAAAAAGAGCTTTATGCCGTCTTGTGCTGCTGCTGTACAAATCCTGAACTGTGGGTAACAGGATATTGGAGCTTTCTATAAGAAGGAAAGCCTTACGTTCTCCCCAGCCTAAACAGGTTTAATGTTGTTTAGCTCTGGTGATTTGGGAGGTCATAGGAAGCATTTGAGTGCATACTCCTGTTACCACCATGGGCAACTGCTGCAGGGCCCAGGAACTCGAGGCCAAGGGGCTCTGAAAGCTCCAGGCCTACTGTGTGTCAAATAGTTTGTGCTAATTTAACTGAAAATGGCTTGGTTTAAGATCTTCATTATTTTTATATTAGTTTTGTATATATTTTGCATTCTTCCAAATTGATATTTAATCAAGTTATCACACAGTAAACCTGGGGCCAGTATTAAAAGCTATATAAATTGCACAGAGAGTGAAAGGAATAAGGGCCCAACTGCTCATTATTTTGCTCTGAGGCCCCCTAGCAGGTTAATCCAGTCATGTTCATCATGATGAACGACATTATTTTTCTTGTAAGGGCTCCGGGTTTGGCCCGTTTTTGTTCTAAACGAATAACCCTCAAATTATTGTCCAGCACAAATTAATATTTTTTTTGTAATCAGTTGATTTGTATCTGTATTTGTATTGAACTGTTGATGAAGTTTGACTTGTGTCAGTGGATCATTTTTTTCATGATTATTGTTTTGGGCATTTTTCGGCCATTATATTGACAGGACAGCTGAAGACATGAAAGGGGAGAGAGAGGGGGGAATGACATGCAGCAAAGGGCCGCAGGTCGGAGTCGAACATGGGCCCGCTGCGTCGAGGAGTAAACCTCCGGGTGCACACGTCAGTGGATCTTTTATGGCAAAGCAGCTGGACACAGTTTGACTTTTGGCAGTTTAGACAAATGTTGAGACTCCAGTGCTCCATGATAACTCTTAAACATAGATTACACTGTGTCAATTGAATATCGCATAACAGGATTAATCTTAACAGTGAAAAACAAGAATTTTTAATATCTTTAATACTAAATGTAAATATTTTAAAAGTCCATGCAGACAGGTCTGCTAGTTTTGTGTAGATGCAAATAATGTACATTTTGAAACCCTGTTTGACCTGAACAGCAGACGAGTACAGTTCCAAAAATAAATGGTGGCCACATCAGTTATATTAGGCTAATAGTGTCAGACCTCTTTTATAGCCGACACACACCACTAATTGGTGCACTGGTTACTTTGCTGTGCAGCTGACCTTGTAATTATGATGATGTGACGTTGAAAGCTATTTCTTTCATTTGAAATGTTTCTGTTATTTTGTCCCCTTCCTGTGTTTATGTATCTGTATACTTGCTCCTACCTGCTTACCATTTGCATGGCAACAGAACTATGACTTGCACTTTAACTGGTGTATGTCCCTTATCCTCTGTCCACTCCCTGGCAGCTTGACAAGTCTCTTTTACCATCTCTGGCTCCACCACTTTACTCCTCATCCCAGCCCAGAATGGTCTCGTCTGACCAGGATCACCTTCCTAACACACTAACTGTTACGCTTGAGACTAGTGCCAGATTCATGTTTCTCATTTTCTCCCTAGTGTGTCCCACATGACACTCAGGGCATGGGGGGAGAAATAAGATGAGGGAGACAGACAGTGGTTGGCAGAGGAGCAGATTGCCTGCTTACTCATTAGCCACAGCTCCCTCCTTCACCTTCTCAAACCTTCTGCACCACTTCTGACCCTCCTCTGCTTCCCCCACCACAGTCATTACTGGCTCCTGTTCTGAACTTAGCTTCCATTTCAACTTTTGTTTGAATATCACCTTATTACTCTGTTTAGTTTTACTTCTAATTTTAATTTCAATGCTGATTTAAACCGAACATAAACAGCTTTGCAAAGGTAGCATTCTTTGCAGAGATGTTTTACTGAATTATACTGTAGAGGCTCTTGTTGTGTCTATTGTTTGACATCAGTTCACACAGTTTTTTCATGTTTCCCTGATAGATCATTACTTCTGGCATTCTTTTTCTCGTTACCATACACTGTGCTGAAAAAGCAATATTATCCAAAATAAGACTGACATTCTAGCAGCAAAAAGCTGTATTTTTAATGCAGATTAAATAAAATACCTTAAAACACAGTTATGTAAATATATTCAGTCAGCCAGGCTATCTCAAATGCAACTACATATTTTGAAGTAAACCGAAACAGGGAAAGTAGTCCCTAACAGTTTAAACTAACATGGTAATTTCAGCAAATTTGAGCAGATGTGTTACATAAAATAACTTTCTTTACAGCCACTAAAACCTCAGGTTTAGTGACTTTGGTTTTTGACTTTTATGCACATAGCATATAAAATACAAAAGTGTTATGAAGTACTTCAACCAAGGACACATGGCAATTTTTAGAGACAATATTATAATCTTAACAGGTAAGAGCGCCAACTAATTTCCTTCTCAAATGATGAATTAATTTCCCTCTAGTTTAAAAAGGTAATGTATTGCTCTCTATAGTTAATCTGGCCATGATGGAATTGAAACCTAAGCATAACCTTCAGGTTTATTAAACTGTATGTGTAGTTGGTTTTATGAACCAGGCTCCTATTGAGAGGTTCAGTTACCACGGAATCTAACCAGACTGCGACACGCTTCACTGGGGAGTAAAAAAAAAAAAGGTGGTCAGATGGATAAAAAAAAAAAATACAGGATAAAGAGATGAAGCAGAGAGGAAGAATAATGAGGGGAAAGCATGGGGGAATGAAAGGGGTGGGGGGGGAAAGGGGAAAGTTCAACCATGGAGATACAGAGGGAAGAGAGAATAGAGGCAGAATTGGATAGGACAAAGTGAGGAGTGCAGCATCAGCTCTGCTCATCACTCATTTGTCATTTCATTTGCAGAGGCTGCAGGGCGAAGCATGTTTAGTTTTTATATCACATCAAAAGAGGACCAATGGTCCCGGAGTTTAGAACGGAGGGAAAAGGGACAAAGGAGGAAAGACAAAGAATTACAGATTTTATTTTACAATAACACTTATAGGATGATCATGTACTGTTGGTACCCATCTGATTTTTAACTACATCTCCACAAGATTTAACAGGAAAAAATGAAAGAGGGATAAGAAGGAAGATAGTGTGAGAGGATGGGGCATTTCCTCTACATCTTCGCTAGGTCATGGACTTCTAAATCCTGATAATTACACACACACACACACACACACACACACACACACACACACACACACACACACACACACTGGTGTGACATCTGCTGTGGATAGGCCCTGTCACACTGCAGTCTCTGCTGGGGCCGGCCGTCACAGATGTTCTCAGCGAGGTCCTCCCCTCCAGTCCATCCCTCCACCCTTGAGAGAGTTCTGAAGGGCCACCCGGAGAGACACAGAGACAGGAAATCTGTTCTTTTTCTATTGAACAGGCCAGCGGATCCATATTACACACACACACACGTCAGACCTTACAGCCAAATTAAACAACTTGGATATATTCAGGAGTGTGTGTGAATGTTCTGTCGCATGTCTCTAGGTAGGAGTGTTTTTTTCTATCTGTGTGTATGTGTAGGTGCAAGTGTGTAGGTGCATTTGATCAAGATAGAAAGTGTGTTCTGTGTGTATCTGATATGTGTGGGCGGGATAATAGGAAGAGGTTTTTTGTGTGTGTGAGTGTGTGTGTGAGAGAGAGCGAGAGAGAAGGTTGTGTAGGTGTATGAGAGAAAGTGCTAACATGTGTGTGTGGTTTAAAATAAGGGGGGAAAGTGTGTATTTCCTTATATACTGTGTGTGTGTGTGTGTGTGTGTGTGTGTGTGTGTGACAGCCTGGAGATTCCTGATGCCTGCTGGTCATTAATAAACATGGTCATGAATGTTTAATTCGCATCAGCAGGATGGCAGGAGAACCCTCGTGGGTGATATTGACAAAGTCGCACACACACACACACACACACACACACACACACACACAATGGACAGATTGGAAAAGCGGCAGGAGGGAGGTTTGAAGTGCTCAACGCGGGGTTATCTACTTGTGAGCAGGACATTGGCTCTCTTCTTCTGTCTTACCATGTAGGAAGATGAGAATTGAACATGTTTTACTCACAAACCTCCTAAGATAGTGCTGTTTAATCAAAAATAACCAATTCATAACAATAAATCAATACATTTCAGAGATCAGGATCGAGAGAAAAATCTTCAACAAGTTGTTGTTCTGACTCAAAATGATATGCTTTGCTTTCATTATGCATTGTAGGGGAGATTTTGAGTGTCATTTCCACTTGAATAGTCTATTAAAACTGTTGACAGTGTGTTCTGTGGATAATCCAAAGTAAATGGGTCATTGTTTCTGGAAATAGATAATGCTGTTGAATTTTTTTAACGCAATCTTTCAATTCTGTGAGTGCCACAAATAAAATTCCATTCATCTAAATTGCAGTACATCTCAGATCACATCTCAAAATCTGTGCAAATAAAACCCAAACTATTTGTTTAAACTAATAGTCAGACACCAGTAATGGTAAAGCAGCTTATTTTTTTTTATTTTTTTTTAAAGAACTTAAGTATCTGCCTTCAAAACCCACAAGTCAGTTCAACTCTACCTCAAACATCTGATATGACTCCATTTGGATTTAAGTAATAAACACGGTTCAAAAACATCAGTAAAAGACACCACAGGGTTTGATCACAGTACCTTGATCCTTACAAATCTGTCAACTTCCTCTTCCCCCTCACCCCCTTCTGCGTGATTCTGGTGACTCAGGAATTCCCTATCTTTTTCACAGCATTTAGCTCAAAGCCCTGCTGTACAGCCTCACAGAGAGCATGGCTGTAGACTCTAAGTCTTGTTTCTGATTATTTAGTCATGAACTTTATATATTTCACATAATTTCTGTACAGTTTAAAATCATCAATGAAAAGCAGTACTAAACACCAAGTATTGCTGTGACTGAGGGGAATGTAATCCACCCAGCAGTTGTTGAGACATTTCACTGAAATCCAAAAATGTCAACCTCATGACGGAACTAGAAGAGAAGTCAGCGGTCACCAAAGTCATTTGGATCAATCCGTTAAGCACCATGGATACATGTACCAAATGTAATGGCAATCCATCCAACAGTTGTTAAGAAAGATGTTTTGGCTACTAATACTGTGGCTAATTTAAAAGAACTGACGGACAAGTTTAGGAAGACCAAAACTAAGGAGGAGTTACATTACCATTATACAGTACACTTACAGAAGCAAATGACAGCAGATTCTGGTGACTCAGGAATTCCCTATCTTTTTGTCTGCTCTGCTCAGTGACGCCTCTGACTCTCAGGAGGGAATCTGTTTCTTGCCATCGTAAATGAACAGGCAGACAACGAGGGCGCCTTCAGGGCTAATTACCAGCTAGCTGCTGCACCATGCTAACAAACAGCACGGGCGGAGCAAAGCACACTGGGGGCGAACAAATGGAGTCATATGTGCGGGCAGGTACACACACACACACACACACACTCACTATAGTACATAATGGAAACAATGAGGCTTGTTTTGCCGGTTGATGAACCAGGTGTCACATCTGCAGGAAGAAGCTGAGTCAGCCTTTAATAACCAGCTTTTATAAGGTCTTCTTTCCAAATGATGACAGACCTGTGGAGGCGACACTAACTGCATGAGAACAAAGAGGATATAAAATGTACGCTACGTAATGAGGCTGTGTGAATGTGTGTGTTGAGGCATTATCACACGCCTTCTGTAGCTGAGTGCAAGAATGAGACTTAATCAGAAAATTGATGTAAATGCTGTGGCAGTTGGGTAAATGAGTGTGTATGACTGCAATATGTGCATGCACCCACTCGCATGAGAGTAGTGCTGATGTAAGACTGACAACAGGAGGCTGCAGTCCGTACCTGCCTGTCTTTACGGATACATTTCATGTCCCCCCATTTCCAGGCACATTGTGCTGCGCTGTCAAATGCGCGCCCTGCTTGCTCAGCATCTCTGCACACCTCCCTCCCTGCGTATCTCCCCTGTTACCCCCCAAACACACACACATATATCCCTTGTTTTTGTTGGCAGATTTAATAAGCTCCCTTCTCACCCATATTACACACAACACTCCTCCTTCCGTGAATCATGGTTGGATCCTGTCTGAAAATCAGGAAAGGTGTTTGTTGCTCATTGTCGTCTCCTTGACTACCCTCTCCTGCATTTTCCCAGACTCCTCGCTGTGTCTTTGTGACCTTTAACCTCTTATGCCCCGATGACCCAACACTCACTCCACGATAAGTGCAGACAGTTTGGGACAAAAAGCAGAAGCACTAACAGAGCTTTTCTAATGAGACTGAGACATTTGTTGGGCAGATAGTCACATGTAAACAGATGAGGTATGTTTACTGATATATTTGTGTTTTGAAATGGGGCCACTAACAGGGAAGATTAGGAAATAACAATGTTAACAGTGACAACAGTTGCAGACATCAATCCTAAAATGTGAATGTACTGTCTGTGCCTGTGTAAACCCTGTTCGCACTAATGGGTTTAATTCTAGTTGCAATGCGGCACTGCTGACACACTGCCAACACACACACACACACACACACACACACCATTAGTTATGTGTGTAGGAAAAGGTATTCGGTGACAGGCATGTAGACAACTGATAAAACACACACACACACACACACACACACACACACACACACACACACACCTTCTCAGTATGCAAATACATACATACTACACAGGCTTTCTCTCGTCCTGCTCCTGGCATGATGTAAAAAAGAAAATACGTGTTTCCAAATTTGTATTCGCCCCAAGAGAGGATGGTGAACAAAAATGAGACACATTGCTACATTCAAAGACAGTCAACGGCATTAGTTAGAAATACGTCTGGATTGGATGAACCTCTGCCTATCACTGGGGAGCCTCAGAAAGAAACATCTACACATATTATGTCCACAATGGTGTACGGTCGTGTTTTGGACATTTATCATCCGTGGTGAAGTGATTGTAATAATTGACCACAGGGTGGTGTCAAAATAAAGGTCTTGGCAAACATACATCAGAAGGGTTTATCATGTTGTGAGCATGAAAGTGTTATGGCACGTGTGGCAGTATTACTTTATTTGTTTGAGGATGGTGATGTCAGCATGTTAAATCACTTATGGGCAAAGATGTAAAAAAATGAGCTACATAGAAATACATGTTTAATTTTAGCCATGCTAGCAGCATGGCTCTACAGTAGCTATGGCAATACCGGTCTTTTGGTCGGTCGGTGTCCACCACTTTGGTCCAGACTGAAATCTTACAATAACTATCAGATGGATTTCCATGAAATGTACAGGCATGTATTTATCCCCAGAGGATGAATGCTAATGACTTTGCAGCTCCTGACTTTTCATTTAGCGCCACCAGCAGGTCACTTATCCACTGAGATATCATAATATATACTGGATGGATTGGCACATTTCTTCATGTAAAGACATTTGTGGTCCCCGGACATGTATTCTAATGACTTTGGTGATCCCTTGACTCTTCCTGTAGCCCCAAAATAAGCTTCATTTGAGTCTCTGTCAAGATGAATAGTAGTCAGTTTGTTGATCCTCTGACTTTTCATTTAGTGCCAACCATCGGGTCAAAGGTTTCATTCGTACTGAAACTTTGTTTTATGATTATGCCTGCGAAACTAATGGCATTCCCATCAGCCTTAGCTGCACTTTGTGTTAAGTGCTGAATAGCAAATAGCATTTTCATTAGCATGCTGACACACTAAACTAAGATGGTGAACATGGTAAAACATTATAGTTGTGAAACATCAGCCTGTTAGCATTTAGCTCAAAGCCCTGCTGTACAGCCTCACAGAGAGCATGGCTGTAGACTCTAAGTCTTGTTTCTGATTATTTAGTCATGAACTTTATATATTTCACATAATTTCTGTACAGTTTTAAATCATCAATGAAAAGCAGTACTAAACACCAAGTATTGCTGTGACTGAGGGGAATGTAATCCACCCAGCAGTTGTTGAGACATTTCACTGAAATCCAAAAATGTCAACCTCATGGAGGAACTAGAAGAGAAGTCAGCGGTCACCAAAGTCATTAGGATCCATCCATTAAACACCATGGATACATGTACCAAATGTAATGGCAATCCATCCAACAGTTGTTAAGAAAGATGTTTTGGCTACTAATACTGTGGCTAATTTACAAGAACTGACGGACAAGTTTAGGAAGACCAAAACTAAGGAGGAGTTACATTACCATTATACAGTACACTTACAGAAGCAAATGACAGCAGATAACTGTACACACTGTGTATATGGGCTTCTTTACCAAGTAAAAAGCAGTTTTTGATGTTTCCATTAAAGAATACAGAACAAGAACACATAATAGTCATTCAATATGTCTGTAAATGACTGAATGTCAATCACCTGTTACATATTAATTTGCTATGTTTGTTTCTGTTTTTGATGAAGGCCATAATGGCCACAGCATCAGCTTCACATTTCCCTGCCGAGTGTTAGGCCTTCTTTCCTTTTCTTATTTTAAAAGGCAAAACAATAATCTCCCTCTGGCTGCATGAATCGAAAGTCCTACTGAAGCTTAAAAGAGACGCAAGTGAGAACCTGAAGTCCCAACGTTGGCAGGTACACACCCGGCTAAAGTGCCCATGAGTAAGCCACTGTATCCCCATCAACAACCAGCTCCAGGGCTGCTGCTCTAACTTCCTGCACTCGCACTTCCCCTGCCTCTCTCAGCCAATTTGCAGCAGGGTGCAGCCTGCAGCAGGGAGGGGGGAACTCATGAGTAGGCTAAGGGGACTTTGGACTCCTCGGCCCAGTCCTAAAGAGTCTGCTGGCCTCTGATAACGGTGAGCCAGGCAGACAGTGATTTCTTAAAGGTAGAGGAAACGTACACACACTCCCACAGTGGTGAGTAATTACTGTGGCTGCAGAGTGCAGGCTGAGATAGGGGATTCCTCTCCTGCATAACAAGGTGGATGGAAGATACAGTAGATGGCTTTTTATTTATTTATTTTGCTCGTGCAAGCAGCCCCGGCAACGCTCCCCTCTTGGCACAGAGTCCACCGTGTACAAATATGAAATCTGGGATATCTGGTCATGGCTGAGCGATAGAGGCTGATTTAAGTCTGGAGGCTTTAGAGGGCCTAATCAATAGCTTAATCAATTAAGAATGCAGCAACTGAGAAGCTTGAGAAACAGGCCAAGTTTCACACTAAAAGAACCTCATTCCATTTATCAAAGCGCTCCTCTATCGATCTGGAAAAGGTATGGAAAGAGGTATCTGACGAATTAATTTCAGCACGATGGCACTGTGAAGATTCTGCACGGCAACAATTTTCTATGCCCTTATCCTTACACTGAGCCTGTTGTCGTTCGAAGGAGGCAATTTCATGTGTAGATATACATCGCCATGGCACTGGTGGGCTCTTATTTGTCTCAGTGAGAGGGAAGCACAGAAGGTAAGAGAGGTGAGCACTGCAGATTCTGAGCTGTCGCACTCCAAGAACCCCGTCTGCACAGAGTAACACTCCTCTGTCTGCCATAATGGTGAGAGCTGCAGTACCACACTGACCTCAAATGGTCAGACATGGTACTGACACTATAGATGCACAGACTGTGGTCCCTTTTAATGGCAACAGGAGAACATTGGTTGTGGAAATGTACAACCAGTCTTCAATATAACCAAAACTAATTAAAATGCTCCTTATAGAGTAAATTATGCCTTGAAGTTGGACATCTTCAAGCAATATCAGACTGGGAGATTTTATGATTTTCCCCACATCATAAAACTCATTTACAAGCTAAATCTTAACCCTCATCACCCCGTCTAATTGACTTCCTCACAACAGGAAACTTCTCGGTCCCTGACCTACAGCAATAACCACACAGCACTACCACATTGGCATGCGCTAGCAGTGTATTATTATCCGATGCCATTATGGTTTACATGCTCTCATTAGCTGCCTGTGCTGGGGTAATCCTCGACTAAAGGTCAGACCCACTTTGCTTTGTTCCCATGGGCTTGACTAGGGGTTTATATGGAGTATAACATTGGCAATGATGTGCAAATGGCTTGGCACAGGACCAATATTAGATTCATAGTGAGTCCGGACTGTGCCTGTTGGTTATACTGGCTTTAATGTACGGCTTGCAGAGGAAGAAACGCACCAAATCAGACCCTAATCCACATTAGCTCTTTATTCTGCCACAGATAACAAAGTGAAGGATGCTGGCTCTCCGTTTTTTTTATTGCTGTCCGAGGGAGAGCTAGCCAACTGCTGTGTACACGTATGTATGTTTCAGGGCAGATAGTGGTTGATTCAAAGTCTCAGCCTGTCAAATCTTTCTGTGGGGAGGTCAGCAGGAGGCTCGACCTGGCTGACTGCCTGGGCCTTTGAGAGCCAGGTGGGAGACTGAGTCATACTAAGAGACACACAAACACAATGGATATTTCCAGCCTGGCTTTATCCCCTAACAGGTCTCTAGATGCTAAATCCAGAGCCAAACTAGGAAATCTGTTTTCTGTGTATTAGTGTTTGGATTAGCAGGCTAAGCTCCAGTGTTTTTGGAGGTAAAGGCTTTATGCAGCACATCAAGCTGCTCTTCTCCGATTGTTTTCTCTCTATAAAAATAAAAAATGCTGAAACTGCATCAGTAGAGATCATGATCTAGGCGGCCATTTAAATAAATCCTCTAGCTTGTGTTTTCTGACACTAGCCTGGCCATAAATGAGTATAGAGAAGCGTTCGCTGCTAGTATGTGCTGTGTAAGCACTTCCTCCAGCTGTAGCAGCCGGGGACGACAGTGCTGGGTAGGGGGGGGGGGGGTGGTTGTGTAAAGCGGCAGCCAGCATCTTCTACTTCCTCCACATCTCCCTAATTTGTATATTCCCTCCTTACCCTTTTGTTCTGTTGAGGTAAGTGCCAGATGGCCACTTCATAGTTTTTTTTTTTTAAATATAGGTGTGTCCCTGGTGTGCCCTTTGCTTGGAGTCAGCAGATTATTTGACTTTTAGGAGGAGGGGTTTTGGTAGTCATCTACACCTTTATTATTAGGTGTGGAATATAGTACATTGCTGTGTTTTGACAGTGAAATAGACCTTTGTTCAGTATCTTAGGTCTAATGGGAGCTTTTCTAAAGCTGTTTTTCTAATGCTGGCCTATGCTTGTCTAAAAGTAAGTGAACCATAAAAGTATCAGTGCCTACAGTAGATGGTTTATATTCTTAGAAACAGAAATAAGGATATGTGATGGTTATCTCAATACACAATCTGGTATACTAGATATGCATGTCCCATAATCTCTTTCCTTTTTCATTGGTCCAAATTACTAACATCTATTAGGTCTATTATCTCAGTTTGAAGCTGCAGTGTTGGTGTTTGCAAGAAGTCATCTGATCGGCCTGAGTCAGGATTCATGACAATAAGAAGGGTAAAAATCTGATGCACCTTAAACTTTTATTCAACATCACAACTCCTGTAGTAGACATTTGGTCTGAGAGAACAGCAGACTATGGGTTTCTAGTAGTATGTCTCAACAGAAAACCACTACAAGTATGAAATGACAAAAGGGAGACAAGAAGGTTAAAACATGGCTCTAGGCCAGCATGCACAGAACGATGGAGTATATAGACTTATTCTCTGAGTGCTGTACAAACCGGCCAGCTGCTAGGGCTGTAACGGTACGTGTATTCGTCCCAAATGTTCGGTTCGGTATGCAACATTGGTTTAGTAAGTCTTGTGACCCAAACACGTCAAAATAGTCTATGTCTACTACCCGCACATGCGGAACAGAAATTGTGGAGCGCAAATTTTACCTGTAAAGTTTTGGCAGTGCACCAGTTGCTGTCTAGAAGCTGTAGCATGCTAGTCAGCTTAGCCCAGTTAGCTGGGTTAGTCAAGCTCAATGGAGATTGATTTGTTTTAAACTTTTTGCCGACATTGTTCAAGTGGCGTCGGGTATGTCTGTGGATACACTTACGACAGCATCATCAGTGTGTTGATTAGCGGAACGAGACAAAAACTGACTGGAAGGCGGGTCCTCCTCCCCACAGCTCTCAGACAACCCTCCACTGCTGATTTGGCCTGTGCCAATGTAATAACGCTATGGAGTGTTTATCGCTGCAAATATGTGACTGTACTCGGTCGTGGAGAATACCGGATTGAGCATATGGCGCCAAAAATGTGCCTTCAAGTGTGCATTTCAGGAAGTCTGTTGTGCCTGTAAACAAGCGCAAGAGGCAGACCAGTTCAGGAATTATCAACAGGTCAGAGTCTTATGATGGATACAGCATTCATTATTTATTTTAGTTATTTATATTTTCTTATTGACAAAATGCCAGTATTTGAATGAGCCTTAATGAGCCACCGTTGAATGATAATACTTTTTAAAATAAATGAAAAAAATGTTATTTAATGCATTGCTTTTGTTTTCCCTTGTTGTACCAAAAACATGCCGAACCATGACCCCAAAAACAAGGTACATACCGAACCGTGAATTGTGTGTGCCGTTACACCCCAACCAGCTACCATTCAAACGGTAGGCCAGTCAATTCTGTGCAGGTAGCATTGTGTTCATCGAGCTGTCTGAAACTGAGTTGCACACACAGTGTGGTGTACATCACACAGTAGTGTTGGGTAGCATCATGAACGACAAATCCATTCAAAAAGGCACAATCCCATCCTCAACAGTCACCCAGCAAAAGCTTAGGGAAACGTACAGGCTGAAGTCATCAGAAACTAAAAACTACAAGTTCCACAGTTGCATCCAACAAAGTGCTCTGTGGATGGATGGTATAGCAGCAACTTGAGTTACGAGAACATCAAATCGACTGAAGTGACAGCACACAATGTTTACGAGTCTGTAAAGCAGTCTTAGTTTCCCCTGGTCCTGGGTCAGAAAACAGTCCTAAAGCATGTGTTTTTTTTTTTAAACAGACAAAGCATGTTTATTTCAAACTAAAACAATATGCACCCAACATGAAAACATCCCCCTGTTCTTTTTCTTCCCCTTGGCATGTTATTTTATGTTTGTGTTCACTGTATAATTGGAAACAAATTACAGACATTTATTTTGGGGATACAACATTTTCATGTTCTCATTTAAAATAGATGTTCCTTTTTTCCCCCCAATTATAAGCAGCTGTACTGGTCTCACTGTATGCAGGCTATTATTTCTGCGTAGAAACAGAAAGCATTGTAGGACACCAGAAAAGCATTCACTGAAAACTTTGCAGCAGCATTTAAAAAGAAGAGGAGACAGAAATGGGGCCAGCAACTGCCTTTTTCAAGTATTGTGTGTAACTGTATTCAATCCATTGTTGAACAGCCAGGATGTTTTACTCTCTTCCATAGGAAGGTCAATGCGCATTTTCCCCATATACAATTGAAACATTTTGGTAGGCAATTCAATAAAATTTGCCAAGCTTAGATTAATTAAAATGGGTGGGGTGGCATTACAACTTAAAAAAGGAAATAAAAACACAAAAAAATTGTCTATCAATAAATCAGCTATCGAGCCTTCTATTTAAGTACACTGGTATTTGTGAGAGATAAAATCATGAGATAAAATCATTTGTTATTGGTTATAAGACAATAACTGATGTGAGTCAGTATTCGCCATGTCCCATGTGGTGGTGGTTTGCTGAAATGAATACAGATAAGAAGAGACAACTTTACAAAATGATCTTTTACCTACTGAGTGATGATTATGTCCCCTCAGTGTCTGTGACAGTGTCTACCACTGGCTGACTCGCAGCTTCCTCCATGGGCTCACTCTGTTCATTGTCTACGTCCTCAGGAGAAGCAAGCTGCTCCGGTTCACTTTCAGGGAGCACAGAATCGGGAGAGGGCTCTTCAGTGGGCTCAGGAGAGAGCTCAGGAGAGGCCTCGGGTGTAGATTCAGCCACAGTGCTATTGTCCATCCCAGATCCATTGACCCACTGGGGTTGGGGTGAGGAGGCGCTCTCTTGTGACTCTTCCTCATCCTTCTGTGGGCTTTCCTGCTCCCCCAGAGAGTGAGTCTCTTCAGGGGGGCTGTCAGCTTGTGTGAAGACCACAGGTGAGTCCTGGGATAAGGCCTTAACCAGTGGTGAGGCTTGGTTTGGGGCCTCAGTGTCCGGAGAAGCAGTGGTGTTGGAGGGGGACTGGGCTGGGGACTGAGATGGCGATTCTGTTTGTGGAGGGGTCTCAGGTTGTGGAGATGACCCGGCCGGGGTGGGAGCCTCATTCAACGAGCTCTGACCATTGTTGTCAGATGACAGGTCAGGTGATTGGGCTGAGGGCGGTGACTGTGCCTGAGGTGTCTCAGACAGAGCTGGGGTTTCTGACTGGGGATTGGGCACAGCTGCCTCACTCTGTGATTGAGGTGGAGACTTCTGAACCTGAGGCAGTGGCTGATTCAGACCCAAGAGAGAGGGTTTGGCCTGAGTTTGAGGCAGGAGTGGGGACTGGAATCGTGGGTGAATCTGGGGGTTTAATTTGAGTGGTGCAAGCAGTTTGCCGTGGTTCAGGGCCAGATTGGGATTAAGAGGTGGAGTTGGAAGCAAAGGTGTAGGCAGAGGGAGAAGAGGTGTCCAGCTCCCACGTTCCCTCTCGCGGTCTCTCTCTTTGTCGCGGTCTCTGTCGCGTTCATGCTCTCTGGGGCGGTCTCTGCCTCGCTCCCTGTCTCTCTCCCTCTCGCGTTCCCGCTCTCTCTCTCGGCTGTGGCGGTTGCCATTCATCTCCCTCCTGAAGTCAAAATCTCTTTCATCTCTGTCTCTTTGCCTGTCCCATGGGCGTCTTCGCTCATCTAGGTCTTGATGTAGTTCGCTGTCAAAGGTGGCTGCGGCACCACCACTTCGGTTCCAGGCTTGTGGCCCCCCAACAGCTCCAGTATTGCCCGAAACTCCAGCTGCTGCTGCTGCTGCTCCTCCTCCTCCTCCTGCTACTGCTGCTGCTGCTGTCCCAGGACGGCTCTCAAAACGGTTGGGGAAGTTCTGTCCAGGGTTGGGCCGCTCCTCCTGGAAGCCTTTTGGACCGCCTGGGGCCTGTAGGCCTCCTCGCATGGCATCTCGTTCATCAAAGTCCCCTCTGGTCTGGTTCCAGCGGCTGTCAGGTGTGAATCCTGCAAGAGCCTGCAGACGTCCCACTAGGCTGGTTCTGGCTGGCTGAGCCCCTGGGGTCTGGAGCAAGGGAGGCCTGCCTCCTCCACCACCTCCTGCTCCACCGCCACCTCCAAGGGGCTCCCTATGCTCTGGTGGAGGGGTCCTCAGCAGGCCTGTGCTCTGCTTTTCCATTGGAGGGAAGCGGTAGTCCTGGTCTTTGCCCTCGTCAGCTCCAGAGGGAGACTTATCTTCTGTATTGGATACATTTTCATTGGTAAGGTTGGGGGCCCTGTTAAAGGGGTCCAGCTGAGAGAAGGGAGCCCTGGCACGGGCTTGAGCCTGGAAGGAACTCTCAAGGAGGCCAGCAGCCTGCTGGATGGGTCCCTGCTGCATGAGGAGTGGGAAGCGGGCGGCAGCCCCAGGTTGCAGGAGGTTAGGTCGCACATCCAGAGGTAGCAGGCCAGGCATTCTCTGCCCAGTCAGACCAGACTGATGCAGCTGGTGGGTGAGCGAAGCTGTGGGGTGCATACCAAGGAGACCCATCCCACTGCGGACTGCATTCTGCATGCCTGGGGACAAAACACAGTGAGAGAAATAAAAGTTGAAATTATTCTCAGTTCAACAAAAATAACCTTTATAACCACAAATAAAAACACTCAAAAAAGAAAATACACTACAAGATCTGATCAAAGTGTCCACCAGAAAAAAACATGTATTAGTCTCTTTCATGCAGGAACACATTAGTATTGCCTCACCTTGCAGTGTAAGCTCTGCAGCAGCATCCATACTCTCTGCAGACTGTGATGTTTTGTCATTGGCTTGATGAGTTTGGATTCCCACTGGGTTGAATACACCGGCCATGAAGCCGCCAGGCATAGTGCTGGTCGGAGGAATCATAGCACTGAATGGTGATTCCTTGACAGCTTCTTGGCTGGTTGCCACTGAAGACTGCACTAGAGCTATTGGTAGGTACAGGAGAAGAAAACAACAACTATAATCCAAGCTAATACATTCAAACTAAATGCCTTGAACGGACACATCGTCAATTTTTAAAACTATATGTATTAGTTATAAGGGTAGCATGTCATAAATACTCACAAGCTGCTGCTGAGGCCATGGCTGCTGTCTGTGCTGCCTGCATAAAACCTGACAACAGAAAATATTTTGGTGTAAGTTTGTAAATTTCTGTAGGTCTGATTTTTATTCTTTACATGATATATTTATATGACCGTTTGCATCGTTTACCTGGCGGAGGCTGTGAGGCATTGAAGCCAGCCCTTATGAAGGGTGGTGGTGGTCCGTAGCCTGGTGGGGGTATGCCCATGGTGACAGGGAAGGTAGGAGGCACCAAACCTACTGCATTGGGAACAGCCTGGGCTACTGGGAGCTGGATGAGAGAGATATGAGAGAGTGTGCATCCAAAACATAGATAAGTTAATGATGTAATGGATAAGTAACATGGTACACAAGTTCCTGACTATGTCCCAGTAGCTGCCAGGGTTGGGTACCTTTTTTTCAGTACTTTCCCTCTGTAATTACAAAAAAAGTATTTCACTTGTAAAAATAAATCCATCCCATCCCAACAACCTATTCAATTAAATAATTATTCATTTCTTACTCACTGTAACTTTTATTCTTGTATTTGTATATTATTCTTTTTTAGCCTGTTTTATTTTCATCATGGCCGTTTTCAACTGCTCTTTAATGTTTCATGTAAAGCACTTTGATTGCCTTGTTGCTGAAAGGTGCTATAGAAATAAAGTTGCCTTGCCTTACAACCTCAGCCTGTCAGTCAGTCACCAGGGCACAGAAACCAATGTTGTGCCTGCTTGTCTCAGAGGAAGTGTAACCTGTAACCACACTTGCAACCGCTTTAACGGAATTTTCGCGACTCACTGTGACTTCAACAAAACCGCAGAGCCGACGTAGTTTGCTCGAGTTTACTTCCTCTGCGCCCGCGCGTGTCGGAGCTCCGCTCTCCGTCAATATGCAGAGAGGACAGATAAGCTTGCGCTTACGTGCTCTCAGGTACCGAAATTTGGTACCGTTTGATTTAGCGTGAATCGGTCCTCGTAATTCGGTCGGTACCCAAAAAAGTACCAAGTTTGGTACCCAACCCTAGTGAAAAAACTTACTGCTCTCTGGATGTCTAAGAGATCAAGATAGTCCTACTTATTGCAAATAAAGATTGTCATCCAATACAAACGTGTGGGGACATAAAATCTGGGTTAAAATCTATTAAACCGATCAGCTTTTTAAATTTATTTTTATTTACGAACCCCTTTTTAATGAAAATCAGCAATAATGAAAACAGTGGGCCCTTTGTGCACTGTACTATTCACATTCCATTCACTGATTGAGACAGACCCTCGTCAGTACCTGTACAGGCATCATGGTGACCTGCTGGTTGTAGCTCTCAGTCTGGGTGTTTGATGCTGCTGTAGTCTCAGCACTTACTGGCTGACTTGTAACTTCCTTGGCTGGCTCAGCATTCTTGGCTGCTTCCCACTCTGCAGAAAGAAACATTAAGATGAAACAAAGTTATAAATTATCATCCAATTCTTAGTTCAGCGAGTTTAGCTGCATTTCTTCAACTTAATCTTTGCCTTCATTTTTATTGAGGATGGGGAGTTCCCAGTGGGAATTCTTAAAGGATTTGGGGCATTACCATAATACAACAAACTACTGAGAAAATGGGGTAGAAAACAAATCCACTTAGATGATTAAATGCTAAGAACTGCAAGTGTTTGGATATCTGTGTTATGCTTTCATCATGTATGTACAAAGCTGCCAGTGTATCCTACTTATATCTAAACAAGCATTGCTAATGTGTCAACAGACATAAGCAACTTTCCGACCAAGTAGTTACAGGAACGTAGTTATAGGAACAGTCCACTTCTAAACAGTTCTACTAACTACTCTCCTCCAAAACCGTTTTTTCCATTTGCATTTGCACTGGCCAAATGGCCATAGGAATTGGTACGAGGGGTAAGGGAGTGACGCAAGCACGGGAACAGTCTTTAGAGCGTTGTCACTTGACTTTAGCGTCACATACAACAACAAACCAGCATGGAGGAGGCCATCGGAATGTTCTTGTTGTGCCTTGCCAGGATCCTCATAATGGAATTCAAACGGCGGCGTTTAAAGACTAGGCTGGAGTACTTAACAGAGAAACACAGAAGACGAAGGCTCCAGCGTAATATGATCCTAATTAATATGATGGAAGAAGATAGAAGAGCAGAGCGCAACAGGCAAACGAAATGACGGGTAAGTTTAACTAGCATTAACAATTAGCTGGTTGAATGCGTGATGTTTGTCTTATGAGTTAGCATACGAAGGCGAATTGCGACAGTAAAGAATATGTACTGTTTGTGTTTCAGACGTTGCTAGGTCACTAAGGGTTCCTATGAGGAAAAGGGAAAAGACCCTGCCCTGAAGTAGGAGCTGAAAGAGTTAAGGCAGCTACACACTGGACAGTCTGGACCAGTCGGTGACTTGAGTCGGTTTGGTGTGTTCTGTGCTGTCGTCCGTCCGAGGGGCTGTCGGCCTTGATTTTGGCCGACCTGACGTGTTCAGTTGGAGACAGGGCAGTCGGGACTCACCCGGAAACAGCGAGCGGAATGAGCATGACTAAGCCTCTCAAAATCTGACGAAAATCTTTTAAACTGACCTTTATCGATCTGAAATGAAGACAGATTCAGCAACTTCATGGCCTATTTCTCGCTTAAAATGTTTTCAGAAACACGTTTCAGTAAACTATTTTAGTACAATATGAGATCGTATTCTGAACAAGCCGCCATGACAGTCTGTCTTTGAATTTCCAGAGAAAACAAACCCACGTGGCGCAATCAGCTGCCGGTTTTCATTTTTGGGCGACAATACAGATTAGCGCCGCCTGCTGTTATGGTGACGTATTACGTCTCGTCGCTTTGGGGTGTTCCGAGGCACTTTTTTTGACCAACTCGGGGAGACTGATCAGTCCAACTGCCTTTTCCGCCAACGGTCGGCCGTCTGGTTGGTGTGTAACTGCCTTTACAGGAACTGTGGTCAGAGGAACTTAATAATCCCCAAATTGGTCCAGTCAGAACACAAGAAAAAAAGGGTTCTAGGAACGTTATGTTCTAGGAACTGCAAAAATCCCTCCGGTTGGAAAGCGGCTATAGTGTTTGTTTGAAAGAAGTTAATAAGCAGATGTGTTTTCTTTTCACCATCATTAACAGTCTCCTGGTCAATGATTCCTCCCTCAGCAAAGTCATCCAGGTCATCCAGCTTCACCTTCTCCCAAGGTATGTAGGTGACGCCCAGGTCCACATCCCAAAACTGCTTGTACTCCTGCTTTACCCCCTTGTTCAGAGCCCATGCAATCTGGAACACACACACACACACACACACACACACACAGGTCAAGTAATAGCAAGTAATTTCTGAGCGTATACTGAGAGGATCCATGAGGTTTCATCATTAGAAGTGAATGTAAAATTACATTAGAAGAAACCGCAAGGAGAAAGGAAATACAATCTATTAAATTATGAAGGTAATGTGTACCTTGATGATTTTGGAGCCAATCTTAAAGGAGCCAGTGCTGAGCTTCTGGCGGGCGCGGTACGCATCCTGTCTGTGGACCATACAGATGTAGGCACAGCCTCTGGGAGGGATCATCTACACACACACACACACACACACACACACACACACACACACACACACACACACACAAAGACGGAGGCCATTATATGACAAATTGAAGTTCATGCAAAGGATATCCTTTCAAGATTCTGGAGATCAAAGAACATAACATGCTGTAACTAAATTAGAGGGGGAGAAGTCTTCTTACATTGATAGACTCAATCTGGCCAAACTCTTCAAATAAGTTGGTGAGGTCTTGCTGAGTGGCCTTTTTGTCCACCTGGCCCACCCACAGAGTCGTGCTGCACACTGGGTACGGATAGAAGGGAAAACAAGTATTACTCATCAGAAAAGCCCCGACAGCAAACAACTATGAACATATTCTCTAAAACAATGACTTTCATCATGACTTCTACTGACCACTCAAAGTCTTGGATCGTATGGGAGGCAGTCCTTTCTTCTGCCGCTCCTTCTCTCGCTCTCGGGCGCGTCTTTCACTTGAGTAAGATCGTGATGACTTCCTCTTGCGGTCTCTGGAGCGTGAGCGTGATCGCTTACGGTGTTTCCGTTTCCGTGACCCAGAGCGGGACCTGGACCTTCTTCTCTTGGGAGACCTACAGAGAGAAAACACCAAAACCTTTATAAATTCTTTCCAGACTGACTTTCATGTTTTGAGCATTGACACCTGTTTTCACAGTTCAGAATTGCATTGAACATTTGTCCACTTCTTAATGCACTACTGTGAGCTACTAGCCCCTGCTTGACATTAAAGGACTATAGCAACCTAATTTCAAGCTTGTATAGGCAAATAATTGCCACTCTGCGTCCTCTATTTGAAAATTCAATTCAAAATCATGCACATTCTTTGAGTTTGAAAACACTTAGACTGAACTAGACAGAATCCAGATTTGGTACCCATATAATTTTCTGTTATAAATGTGAAGAATAACTGGAAGTATTGCCTTGCGGTTGTATGCCTTTGTCAACCAGTGAAGTTGCAGTTTAAATCCATGTCTGTCCAGACCCATATACAATTCATAGTGAAGACTTTGAAACAATTTAATTAAAAAAAAAAAAAACATGAATGCTTCACACACATCTTCAACCCAGCAGCACAGAAGATCTATACAATCACCAAAGTTTTAAGGTGGACAACCCGGATTAGTATCAGCAATTCAGTATCCAACCAAATGTCTCCCCTTCTGTTAATTATGGCGTTGAATGAATCACTGAGCTCTTGTATACATGCATTTATTTCTAAGGCCAATGGAGGAAACACGGGTGATTATGTTAGAAAGTAAGAGCTGTTTTACATATAGCGAGGAGTGGAAATATCAGTATGTTTTGGTTATTTCCAGTTATCTTGAAACAGTCCTGCATTTGACCTTCCGGGCAGCAGTCAGCACTTTTCTAACAAGGTTAAAAGATCATAGCTTCTTTAACTTATACAGCACACACTTCAGCAATATTCCAGGCACGTTTAGAACATTAGAACAACACAAAGTAACATTTCAGAAGTAAGTGGGACTGACCTAGAGCGCGACCTTGAGCGTGTTCTGGAGCGTGTGCTTACATTCTTCTTCTCCTCCGCCTCAAAGATCTCCTCCTCCATACCATCCAGGCCCTCATCTAGATCCATGTCCTAAAAAAGACAGGGTCATTTCAACTCCTCTCTACACAGAAATACAGGTCAGGTAGAAAACGACAGGAATTACGATCACATCTAACCCTTCAGCTAAACAAAGACACTCAGTGTCCATTTACAAAAGTAAATAAATAATACCAAGGAATAAATCAATATGACTTACTAGTTTTGTTAATGGCCCACTGGCCAGGCATACATACCTGCTGTTGGTTGTCCATGGAGTCATCCACCTTGTTATCTGGCTCAGGAAGCTGTGGCTGGCTGCTGCTCTGAGCAGTTGAGTTCTCTTGCCCAAAGATTGAGTCCTGCCCTTCCATGCTCATTGCCTGGAGGAATAAAAAGAGTGATGTATATTGTGTCATTTATTAACATGGCATCTAAACGGGCATGTCTAGGCTTATTTATCCATAACTGTGATGAGAACACAACCATTTCATTTTCACATTTGAATTGCAGGTCTGAAAGGTATGTTAGAGACATAGTGTGGTGTCGGAATGAGACTAAGCCTGTGCAGGTGCAAGTAACACTAAACGAGTTGATCTGACTGTAGATATTTGAGTCATCTATTTGCACACCCGAACATTATTTCATTTGTAAAGCAACTTAAAAAGGTATTTTTGGGGCGACTGTGGTTTAAGGGGTAGAGCAGTCGTATACCAATCGGAAGGTTGGTGGTTCAACTCATCGAGTCATGCACCTTCTCTACATGTCAAAGTGTCCTGGGGCAAGACACTGAACCCCAAATTGCTCCTGATGCTGATCGGTGTGTGAATGTTTATCTTATGTGCAGTTGGCACCTGGTATGGCAGCTTCGGCCACCAGTGTATGAATGGGTGAATGGCGCCTGAAGTGTGTAAAGCGCTTTGAGTAGTTTGTAAGACTAGAAAAGCGCTACGTAAATGCAGTCCATTTACTACCTGGTATGATTAACAAAATATTTATCTGTTAAACCACATCAACCTCCATCAGTCCTGAAAAAAAAACAGTCTTTGAGAAATAGTAATCCGTGTGTGTACAGTGTGTGCGCACCTACCTTCTGTTGGTGCTGCTGGTGCTCTAAAAGCTGCTTCTGAAACTGTTCCAGGTTCTGCTGTTGCAGCTGCTCAGCCAGCTGATGGAAGATGGAGCTGTTGATGGGCTCCGACACCATGGGCCTGGAAGTAGTCAGCAGCTCAATTAAATCAGTGAAGGTGGTTGACACAGTGAAAGGACTTAGGGTCACTATTAAAGCTCCCATATTATGCTCATTTTCAGGTTCATAATTGTATTTTAAGGTTGTACCAGAATAGGTTTACATGGTTTAATTTTCAGAAAACATCATATTTTTGTTGTACTGCACAGCTCTCTCTCACTGCTGCAGATCCTCTTTTCACTCTGTGTTCAGGTCTCTGTTTCAGCTACAGAGTGAGACATCTCTTCTTCTGTACTATCTTTGTTTGTAGTCGCACATGCGCAGTAGCTAGGTAAGGATCATGTTAGCTAGCTGTTTCCATAGACAGTAAAAGAAAGGCTGTTTCTCCAACTTCGTCCGTCAGTTACAAGGCAGGATTAGCCGGGAGACTTATTCTAAACAAGGGCGCACATGTAAGTAGTTCTTTTGTAGATTATGGTGAACTTGTGTGTGTTGTAGCAGTGCTTTGCCATTGAGAACGAGGTAGCATGCTAGCGCTAGCATGCTAACGGTTGTGGTTAGCCAGCTCGTTTCGGCTAGTGACGTAGAAAGCCGTGCAGATTTTGAACAGCTCGCCCGGAGGCTGAAGGCAGGACACATTCAGAAACCCGTATCTCACTCAAAACAGCATGGATGTTTTTTTTTCAAAGTTTGTATGTGTGTGTGGAAGCACCAGAGACACAAAATAACACCCCAAATCCCAGAAAAAGTGATTTTTTTCATAATATGGGCACTTTAAGTCAGTTTTAGTGTTGGAGAAATAATACCCTGATTATAAAACACAATTAACTCACAGTTGAGATGATGAGGAGTCCTTTTTGGATTCTTCACCGCGTTCAGAATCATTCCCAAAATCAAAAGGACCCAGAAGCTTCTGCAAGGAACACACAGCATAATCCCATTAGGAGGCAACAGATGAAGGAAGGAATAAGACACTTTTGGTTGCTGACTGCAACATTACCTTATTAAAAGAGGAGACCCTCTGCTCCAGGGGGTTGAGGCTGTTGGCAGTCGCGGCTGCAGTGAGTTGAGCTGTCAGAGCTTGCAACTGCACCACCAGGCCAGCATCCAAGGCCTGCAGCAGGGACGGCTGGGGCTTCTGCTGCTGCATTTGTAGACTCTGTACCAGCTGCTGCAGCTACAACAGGTGATAACGCGTATATGTGACACGCTTCACGTCAACAGCTACATAAACTAGTATTGTTTCACTGGAAATAAAAGATTCTTAAGGATTATTATAGTTACCCATAACCAAATAGTTTTGCCCCCTCCCTTTCTCTGCTTCTCCTCATAGTTGTCGGATTCATCTACCAACCTTTTGTAGGCTGGCTCAGGTTTGCCTTGGACCAGCTCTTAGTTATGCTGCTATAGTTTTAGATTGCCAGGGGACTTTCTTTGACACACGGAGCTCCTCTCTCCTCTCTCTTAACATCTGTGTGCATTCATGTCCCAGTGATGCTTGTTACCAATTTCGCTTCGGTGAGCTTATTCTTTGAAGTCATTATGTTTTCTCGCCTCACAGTTTTCCTTGGATTGGGGTGGCACCCAGTGTTGTAGTTCTTGAGACCGGTCTTGGTCTCAAAACCACTTTTCGAAGGTTTAATATGCACTCATTAAAGTGAATTTGGCTGGCAAACAGTCAAAGTCCTTCTTACATTACACAATAAATAAAAGAAAGTCTTAAAAAAGTTTTATTACAATACCGTAATAATATTAAAATCTTACAGTGAATCATTATGGAAGCAAAACTTGCTATGTTGTTACTTTGACAAGGTCATCATCAAAAAAGCGAACAAGTACATTCATGATTTTGTCCATGTTGAGATGAGTTGCTTCATGTATATTCATTGTAAACTTTGCATTTCTTTTAGCTTTTCAAATAGACATCTAAACTCTGGGACAAGGCCATGTTTGTTTAAATAACTGCCATGCTGATTCTAAACAGACAGCTTTGTCCAGGCAGATTTGCTTTTTACACAGTGGCTGGGCCATCGTGAATGACAAATCGCGTTCCGCTATGAATGTACACGCGTATTTTTTTCATCACAAATACGGTTGGTCATTGAAGGCGCAGCGGTAGCCGTTGTTGCCGGTAACACACTTGTTATGACAGAGTGAACGGACCGAAGCTATGTGATCAAATGACGACTTTCTTACTGCTGCTGCCGTAGTATCTGACAGTATCTTCCTTGACCAGACGCTGCAAAAGCAAGCACCCGGCTCCCTCAATTTGTGGCACCAAGTCCTTAACAGCTTCCCATCTCCCCTCTTTTCCTCTATCCATTTTCAGCGCCATTTGATTTTACTCTTTTCTCAACTAAAGCTGTATCTTCGCCAGGTTTGATAAATTTTGCCTCCATTTTTTAGCCGCATTACCACAGAGACCACACCCCACTCGCGTTTCTTGGCAAAGACTTGCCCTACTTTGCCTTTGATTGGCTAGAGCTTGTTTCATTGGTGTGTAGAACTACGATGATTGGTTAAACCCAGCGCATCAAAAACAAATCCCATGTGGACTTTTTAATTAATAATTTTTTTCTAAAACAGTCATATGCCAGAAATCCGGCACCAGGCCCGAGTACTTTAAGCCCTGCATATTAGCTAGTTGTGCATTTAAGTTGTTTGGTCTGGTCTTGGTCTTTACTCGGTCTCAACCCCTCAAAGTCTTGGTCTTGTCTCCGTCTCGATACATTCTGGTCTTGGTAATGACTTGGTCTCGGATTAGGTGGTGTTGACTACAACACTGGTGGCACCTAAATCGTGGTTGCAGCTGCTACCGCGGTCCTGCTTGACGCCCTGCTACTGCTATTAGTTCTAGTCATAGTTCTATAATCTTTATTGGTACTACAATTGCCGCTGTTCATCATACTAACTGCTATAATTATTATGAATCATATTTCTCTTTATCTGTATCTCTGTGTCCCAACTGTCAGCGGCAGATGGCCGCCTACCAAAAGCCAGTGCCGAGGTTTCTGCCTGTAAAAAAGTTTTTCCTCGCCACTGTCACACCAAATGCTTGCTCGTGGGAAATTGTGGGGTCTTTGTAAATTATAGAGTGCGGTCTAGACCTACTCTGTAAAGTGTCCTGAGATAACTCCTGTTGTGATTTGACACTATAAATAAAATTGAATTGAAATTGAACTGAGATGCTGGTTTGACATGCTTACTAACCTGTTGTCCCTGGGGACTCTGTAGGATCTGTGCCACAGCTGCCACAGTATCTGTGTTGGTAATCTGGGAAGCCCAATCAGGCAGACCCTGGACTATGTTAGCTGGGGTAGCCGGAGTAGCTGGGGTGCCTGGACACGCAGAAACAGAGGTGTTGTAATATGAACCAGGAAATAAGCACATTCCATAGCTGTGTTAAACAAGTTATCTTGCCACATTATCAGAGCGTATGGTTATGTGTGTTTCACTCTACTCGTGTGTACTTTTACTGACCAGGTGTAGTGTTATTGACTGGAGCAGCACTGGGCATTACAGGTGTGATGCTGGGAGGGGCAATCCCTGCTGCCATGTCCAACAGAGGCTGGATGATGTCACTCTTGAAGACCGCATTCTTTTGCCACAAGTTCAGGACTCGCACTATCTTACTCTGGAAACGGATAAAGATGACAAAAGCAACTGTGACATAACAGTAAAATGTGAAGAGACTATGAAAGCTGCAGCCTAAAAAAGTGACAAAAAAATCACTATTTAAAAACAAAGGCTTTATCAGAAACATGACTTTTTTTTTATACATCTTCAATTTGGCTTTCAGAAAGTTGCATATTTCCTTTGTCATAAAAGGTTAACGTGTCATTTACTAGTTTTTAACAATTTCTCATATTTGTCCATGATATGGGACAAAACAAACTGCCCTACACACATTGAGTGACAATTCACTCTCTCACTCAGTCGCAACACTGCAATAAAGTGAGCCCATTGAAAATCCCCGTTCCTGTGAAACTGAGGCATGTATCAAGGGGTCTAATATCAACTCTCATGAAACCATGACCAGCTACAGAGAGGAACACAAAACCTATTAGAAACTGTCTGACCTTATCATCTGAAGGGCAGCGGTAGAGGTGCTGGAACGTTGCGATGATATTCTTGCTGAAGCGTGGGGCAAAAACATCCTTCTCCGTGCCAAACTGGTGCCGCGATTGTCTGACAATTGAGTCGATGACGTACAGCCCAGGGACCTTGTATTCGGGTTTGCACTGCCGATACAGAAACAGACGGCTGGTGTTAGGGCATTTTAATAACAGTGAAACAATCTATGAAATTACTGTCTAGTCTTTTATGCATTACTTAAGTGATAAATGTACCTATTTAGTGCTACACTTGAAAGTAAATCACAAGCAATTTGGGAAACTGATATTGTCAGAAAAAATAATTTGCAAAAGTGTGAACACTGCCTTCACATTGAATATATAAACTATCAGGATCATCTTCTTGCCTTTATCTACGTGCCCTTTGTGACTGGTTTAGGGAAAACTAACATTTGACTGAATTCACCTCATCATACTTAATGAAATGTCTTGAAAGAGTTTGTACATTGAGTGTGTTTTAACTCCCAAAATCGTACTGCACTTGGCTGACAATCCTCTATTTAAAATATAACTCACCTTTTGAACAAACTTCTCCACACTCTGGACAACATGCTTGTAGAACTGAAAGAGAAGCAAAGGAAAGGAAACACTTTCAGTGATGGCAGTTTTATGAACTTTAAGAAATGTAAAATTAGCTGTGATATCATTTCATCGTAGAAGCTGTTTTATTCTCATTTAGAAAGGCTGGCAAAGGACATATCATCAATGCTAAAGCTGTAGGAAAACGATGGGTAATAAGTAGTATAGTAGATATTCCTCTACAAGTATAGAGCAATATATTTTAAAATTGGAAACTAAATTAAACACCAACATGGGTTAACATTGGTAGTGGTGGCCTTAGCAAAATGTCTCAAGGACATTCCTCAAGATATGAATAAGAAAACTAGTCTGCTAAGTGAGGCTTGTTCCAGGAACAACTTTCTTCTGGTCATTGTAGCCAGATATTTAACAAACATTCAGCATCCACCTGTGTTTATGTGGTCTAAAAAGACCAAAATGTCTGACACAAAAGATCACTTTCATTAGGTTGTTCAGTCAACAGCCCTGCTACATTCAGTCAAAGTACTCTTTAGTCGTAGGGCCATTATAGGGGTGGACGATATGACGTAAAATTTATATCACAGTATTGTTTTTGTTTTCTTTGCGGTGACAGTATTATATCACAGTATTACAAAATTAAATGAGATTAAATTATGTGAGATTAAATTAAATGAGAAAAACCCAGCAAAGACCACACCTTCAAGTTAAGGGGTTTGTGGTTATTAAGTTAATAACCACAAAAATAGCCAATTATGATGGCGCTTTTTTTGTTGCAAAATCATGTTTTCTTGCAGCCTCAACAGTAAATCAAGCAAGGAAAATACACATTTATGTAGTTCATATGCATACCTGTAAACTCAAAAGGGCTAAAAAAGGTGACACCCCCCCCTATATATATAAAAAAGGAGCACCTTGTTCAATTGTATTTGTCTGTTCTGTATGTTCCAAAATATAAAATAATAAAAAAAGGACCACAAAACGGCGACATTAAAGAATGGCTTGTGTATTGCTAAGGCCACAGGGTCAAAATTAAATGATTTATTAAAAATTGAATAACAATAACTTATTTCACCAGTAAATTCCTGTTAAACTACAAAAACAAATCACTGGATGGGAAAAGGGTATTTTACAACAATATAAAATACTTCGGAACCCCCCCCCAATAAAAACTCTTCGGATCTACACGATTCACGTGGATGACATTTTCCCATTCAAAACGGCGATTTTTGCCGAAAAGCGACTAATTTGCAGGTATCCATATGAATTTGGATATGGTTTATTTAGGAGCCTACTACACTGAAATTTCACTGCTGCGCCTTGTTTACTACTAAAAGACACGACTCAACACATTTTTGCCCGCACAGCCAACGTCTATAAAAAGGTCTGTCAATGTCAGGAAATGTATATTCCTACTATGTACCATGGATAGGTAAATATAATAATGACAATCACAGCCAGTCCTAGTCAGTAGGTGATCTCCATAACTTTGTGTCTACACATCGTCAGCAGCAGAATCACTTAGTGTCGGCTTGAGCCATTGTTTGCCTTGCAACAGCGCCACCTTGGCTACTGCGCACAGATGCAATTGTCTGTACCCCTGCTACAAATATTTAGCCTTTAAAAGGTTTGTTCAAACAGTTTTCATCTAACTAAGAAGCTTACATTTGGGGGGGGAAATACATAAACTAAATAGCTCTGCTGAGCTCTTGTGACTCACTCTGTGCCCAGAACATCAGTGAGCAAACCTAAGACCACTTGTCAAGTTAAGCTAAGTTCACACTACACAACTTTCAAAGTCGTCAGATTGCTGTAGTGTTCACACTACACAACTTGCTGTCTTGTCATTGGGAGTCTTAAAGTTGTTGTGGTTTTCACACTACATGACTGACTGGCAACAGGGGGTCACACACTACAAAATCTTTTACAAGGAGGAATCCCTAATGTATACGTCTGGTCTCCAAACTAAGTTTGATCATGAAAACACACAAGAAGTGAACATAATACCATGCGCGAGACAGGAATTTTTTTCCTCACGTTGTTTTGACATGTCAACACTACATGTTTTCTCTAGGAGCAAAAACAACTTTGGTCCGTGTTGCAAAAGCAACACATACAGTAAAGTTCCTATTGTTCCGGACGACCCCTCCCCCAGGTTTCCCCTAAACCCGTGTCTTGCGCTCCCATTGGCTCTTGGGACTGCCTGACAGGCCCAGATATTTAGCCTGCCAGATACTTGGAATGCATCTATGTGAGAAGTCTTTGCTAAAGCTTTACATTAATATGCACAACTAAAAGATTACACATGTACCCTCTTCTCATAACAGTAAAAACCATTTTGTTTTTGAAAATTCATATCTGGAAGGACTTTGACTCAGAGGGCTGAAGCCACACCCATTGATGTTGACTGCTTTGTCAACATCTTTTAATTAAAAGCTTGAGATTTACAATCAGCCAGTAGATGGAGTTAAAGTACAGGAGACAAAATGGACAGTTTATGGTTCTTCATCACAGGAACCATATAGAGGAATATGGTCTTTTAAAGTAAATAAAGTTCAAATGCCAAAGATGAAAAGTCTATCAAGGAACTAAAGGCATGCTTGCAACATATTATGTATGCCTAGGATCACATATAGGTGAGGTATTACCTTCAAAATCAAAGCTCACACTAATAAAGAGGTAGTTCTGTATGATATTGTTACAAACGCATTCTAACTGTCAAACTGCAAAGCATTTTACTAACTGTGCATATATATATATTACATTAGTGAGTAAAGTTACACATGCCATTTTGCTTTTCTAAAATGCTTTTCTCACAAACAAAAAAGCATTTGTAAAAATGTGTTTTCAGTCAGTTCTAAGGAAACCATTTTTCCAATCAATGCCATTGTAGGTCTGTGACGGTATGGGCTCTCTCTTACCGCGGTGATGCGGTTATCGTCACAGCCCTCTACTAGTGTCATAAACACATCTAAAACCCCTTGCACAGATCTCCTTAGCTGAAGCAATTATAGTAATGATAAGCTTTTAACTATGCACACTCAAGGACAACAGATTAGCTCAAACTAAAGCATTGCCAATAATCAAGAATTGCAATGCACCACTCATAAAATCAAAAAGAAACTTGTGTTTATATAGCCAATAACACTTGCCCCGCCCCCTTCAGACTATGTTGTAGTTAATATTTGTTTTACTTTATTTGCATTATATTTACAAAAAAAACTTAATCCAGCCTAGAAACCATAGAAACATCTCACTTGCTATGCCATTTAAGTCAGAGACAGCTGTGTCTATAGTAAGGCTTGCAGTGAACATTAACAGTGAGAAACTGATTTGTGTCAAAACACTATTAACAATATAATATTGGGAATGAAAGTATCAGCTGCCAACTTGCTGGAAAAAAAAGCCTTACTAAAGCCTGAAATGTTGCCACTGAAAAGATCTGACACTGAGACCAATGACTCAATACTTAATTATACACTTAATAAAGAACCCAACTCAATGACAATATAAGCAACATGAGCCTTAGAAAGTAGAAAGTAAACACATCTCAACACAAAGTGTATCAGTAGTCCCAGTAAGCCAATTACAATATTGTATTTAACACTGACCAATATTTACAGGCAAAACATGAAAGCTTGACAGTGATTACAATGTCTGCTATGACATCACGATGGTTGTCGGCCATCACTGATGGACGATGACATTGACTATCAGTCCAACTCTAATGGGGGTATAAAGACCTAACTAGGGATAGACCGATTTTATTGGCCGGGCGATATTTGCGTTTTTACGCGGCTGCTGCGTTCGCCGATAGTTTTTTCCCAGCATTATTTACAGACAGGCGTCGACAGGCAGCTCTGTGTTGCTGGAGACGCTGCAGTTCACATGCAGACCATGCACGGGTTTACATTTTTATGATGTAAATTGAGGAAGCAAAAGCAGTATCAGCTCCAAATATCGGCTCAAGAAAATCAGCAGCCCGTATCGGTCATCGGCTAAGGCTGATGGGGGGGAAAAAAAAAAAACGGTATGGGCATCGGCACTAAAAAAAATCCATATCAGTCGATCCCTAGACCTAACGTCCTGTTTGAACTGAAGACCAGAGGAAGACCAGTTGTCTCTTTGCACTTCATTAAGTTGTGGCTCTTTCACAGTAGAATGTTGGGGATAACTTTACAGGATTAGTATGGGCCAGCACAAATACCATCACCTGTAAAATGTTTAGAAGGTATAAAAAGATATATACCGCCCAAGCCTAGCTCACAACCCATCTTAGAAAATTAGCCCACAAGGTAGGTAGAATGTACAGCCATGTTTAGCTAAATAAAAGCAGGGGCAAGTTGCTGTGTCTGTGTACTGTGTGTATTTACAGGCAGGGTGCATGAAATTGGCTAAAAGGTAAGGAGGCGACTGCTGACAACACCACTGTCATGAAAAGGCCACATTATAAATTAAAATGTGACATAGAATATTTGGCAAAATGCCATAATGAAAAAAACTTCATAACAAACACTCTCGACAGAGAGCATTTTAAATAGGGGAGTAAATCACACAGGTTTGATCATGATACAATATAATTATTTGGACATATTGACAAAGTCAAATCGATATGAGACGATATCATATGCTCATTTAACACAATAGTTACATTTATATCAACTCACAAAAAGCAACTAAAATGTGATTTGACAATTTTATTGCTGAGCTCTTCCAGACATAAAAAGTATAAAGTGGGAATTTCAAAATAAAGGCGCATCTTGAAGATATGTATCGATATTTACACATTGCATCTATTATGTTGGATCACTGCTCTAGAATCAATATATGGATCCAGATCAATGTGTTGTTACACCCCTAATTCTGAAGAAAAAAAATCTATAATGAAATAAAAATAACTCCAATTAGTCTTTTATTCTGAAAATTATGAGTTTTCATAAATTCTTAAATAATCCAGTTACTTAAGTGCATGTAAAAGCACTGAGTCACAATGTAGATTATATACTGAAAAAAGTGGTGACTGATGAAGAAACAAGAGGCAAAGGTAGGTGTGTGTGTGTGTGTATATATATATATATATATATATATATATATATATATATATATATATATATATATATATATATATTATACATATACACAATTGACAGCTGCACTGACTTTATTTAGTTAAGGTCAGGAAAAGCCTAATTTCTTTCACTGAATAGCAGAATTTTCAGCCCACCATATCAGTATCACAAAGCTCGATGATATATTGATAATAATGTTATTGTAAATGTGGTCATACAGTGAAAAAAGAAATGGAAATAAAAAATTGAGATGCATCGAGAACCATGTTTTGAAATGAAATTGTTTTTGAGATTCCGAAAAAAAAAAAAAACCTTACTGTACCCTACTGGGCACAGGCATGCCTCTCTTACACAAGAAAAACACATGCTCATTCACTAGTTGCTGCAGTGTGGACCTGTCTCTGGGCAACTGATCTAGCATATTGCAGAGCCTGATTGAGTGTGCAAAGGATAAGAACTTTGCAATATGTACTCCTTAAGCCCAGTTCAGACCAAAGATTCGCAATGAGACGAAACCGTTTCAGAACGTCGCAGGGAAAAGTTGCAGCGCTCTGACCCGGCCCGTCTCAGCTCGACTCAAGCCAGCTGATGGTTTCGCTGCGACTCAGCTGGTCAAGGCGCAGAGGCTGGTTTTAGAACGTAAGGGACGTCACCAGTTTCAACAGCCAATACAGCAGTCAGCTGGTAGAGTCAGCTATAAAAATATAGAAATAAAATTATCCATAATCCATTTTATTTTTATGTTACAAACAGCTGGTCGAAATGGCGAGAGTTTTAGACGGAGCCTCAACGACCGCCCGAAAGCACGGTAACATCATATGGTCAAGCGAGATAGAGAGAGACTGAAGAGAGAGAGCGCTCAGTGCCGTTAGAACAAAGCTGTGAATCAGAGAAATAAAACGTGTTTTTGCTGATTCATCACTAGAAATGCAACTGTAGCAAGAATCTCAATATCACTAACGTTCGTTCATTCATACTGACACGAAACAAATGATATATCCAGCTACAAAAACCGAAGTACAAAGAGGCGTTGCTATGGAGATGATACATTGTCTCGTCTCGTTGCATTGGTGCTGCAGATCGGCTCGTTGCAAGAAGTTGCAAGTTTCAACTCGTCTCGTCGCAAATCTTTGGTCTGAACTGGGCTTTATTTTGAAGTATATTCAACTAATTATTATGAAAATAAGCACATTCAGCAATGTTTTTACCATTAGAAAGACAGACACATAGGCTACCTTATACAATATGTTGGTTAGGTACATTTAAGTGACTATTATGATGAGAAAAACAAATAATCTAGACAGCAGCACACGTAACAGCTGGCCAAATAACTCTAGGCACTGGTGGGATCCCTCTTCAACTAAGTGGGATTCTCCCTATTCTGAAAGTGATGTTAATGTAAAGCCTACCCAAGGCACAGCTTTCAGTTTAAACAACTAGGGATTTTAAAACGGACATTGGGTTTAAACAACTTGGCAAACCTCCTTCTACATAACTACGTGGTTAGTCTGGTAGAAGTATTGCTACACAATAATCAATAAATCCTTTATAACTAAATAAACTTTACATCTACAGGTGCTGACTCAAACAAAGAGAAACCGAGATGAGCAAAAAGGTGAACACCTTTTCAAAGCTACACAGGTGACTATGATAACAGTAACATAAGGTCTAAGTTTTGTCAGACAAGCCGACATGACCAAATGCAACATGCAGTTTATATCCATTTGAAAACTTGACTTCATTCTCAAGCTAAGTTCTGAGCTTAAGCTTTTTGTAGCCTCATCAACAGCTCAACAAATAGTACTTGATCTCTGAATGTGTATAGAAAAAGAGTCCTGAGAAGAGACTCTAATTAGGCAAAATAAGTAAAGAACATCTGTGTGGGTGTACTATAGGTGTCTAAGGGCTCGGAGGGCCACACATACATTTCTTTTCCAACTGAGATGGGCTTTAAGGACTTGGCCTTGAAACCTTGCTATATTGTGACAAAAGATATGAGTCTATTGGACCATAACACAAATGACAAGCATGTTCAAATCCATTATGTCCATTTTCAAAATTTAAAACAAACTCAACATTATTTTTCCAAACTGTGAACGGCCCTCCAAAACCCCACAGGGGTTTTAAGTTATTCTGGTTGATTAGGTCTATGCCTTGGCCAAAGGTGTGTGGTACTATGCTGAGAATTATGCGATGTTCCCAGACATCATGCACTAATAAGAATAATAAAGATGTAATATTTCTGGCCCAAAAGGTGCAGTCAGAATTGAGTTTTACTTGCTAAATTTACTTGCATGGTGTGCTGAAAAGCAGGTGGACAGAACAGCGCGAGTAGGATTGTAGGCATTAATTGCAGGAACTAGCCTGGCTAGTGGGCTCTCTACAGCAGTCCACAATGTTGGAAATGATACCGCTTTGTACCACAAACTTTGTTATTAACCTCTATCATTGTCCTTCACTCACTGCAGCATCCCTCTCTCTCTGTTCCCTGTACTATGTCGCTGAGCAGTCATATGATCAAGGACAAAACAGGCCTTTTTTTTATAGCAGACATTTTGACTTGTCACAGTAGGAAAAGGTGCTACTTATAACATTAATAATGTCTTTGTTCTACTTAAGTGTGCCGGTATAAAAGTGAGCCAGCATGCGCAACTCCCGGTCCCTGTAAATGAAGCAGCTAAATGGAGTTGAGCCATCATTCATTTCATTATTTACACCTATGCTTTTCCTACAGTGACATGACAAAATTTCCTCAGTAAAAAAGGCCTATCAATATTTTCTAAATAATGTAGTTCCCAACCCACTTCAACCCCCCCTCAAACTGGCTGGCCATTGGAGAGGTGTGCGAGTGTCAACGTACAATCAGACTGAACTCTGTACAAAGTGAAAGAGTCGGGTCAATTTGTGCCTCGATAACAGGAGAGCCAGGAAAATGACAATAAATCAGTCTGTACATGCTAATACAGTCCTGAGAAAAGGTCTAATCAGCCTAAATAAGGGGAACACCTGTGGGGATGTACAATGGGAACGCAGCACCTTTATGTTCCTATTATATTATGGACAAATGTAACAATTATTTTTAAGGGATTTTTTTCAAGAACATAGGAACTCAATGCTATTCATCTTAAATATTTAAATTGGGTGAAAATGATACAAAAATAAAATTAGAAAACTCTAGAGGAAATGTTTTTGCAGCATTAAAAAAAAAAAAAAATGTATTTACTTTGACAGACTCTGGTACATAATCATCTGGTCATTTGCACTTTCCCTCCATTTATCGCTTCACTTTCTATTACTGATAGCATACTCGGAGCTGTCCTCGCAGCGAGAGGATCTCTTTTACTGTATTGTATGTCTTAAACCTTGTGCACGAGGCACTACTTTTGGATGCACAGGAACATCAAATTCTCTGGATCTATTTGAGTGTGTCTTGAGAGCTCCAGTTAATATATTTTCAAACAGAAAATGTGAAATATCCCGTCAATCAACGATAATTGCCCTCATGTATTTAGTCAATAAAAGCCACATTGCTTTTAAAGTTTTTCCAACAAAAAGATTAAAGCAAAGGAACAGATGCCCCTCATCCCTGTTGACAGCTGATGTCATAATACTGCTGCTGGTACATGTTATAGCTGTCATTGCATGGTATAACACAGGGAACAAATAAAGTACATCTGGAAACCAATCAGAACAAACTGCATTTTATAATGGGTAAAAATGTTTGTGAGTAGAGTAATACTACCTTTTAATGTACATAGAACCTACATTTAGGTTAGTTTCACCTAATTATCGATCTGTCACATCCGACTATTTACTTATAGGCAGGGTCCGAAATTAACACCTGCCAAGCACCAAATGCCGGTAGATTTTCCGTTTGGCAAGTAAATCTTTAAAGGCTCTTATCTTTCAAGTAACTTGGGGACAGTTTTTATTGTAACAAACAAAGAAGTTTGATGGACACATGATGCCACGTTTATCAAGTATCAAGTAAGGAGTCCCTTTAATCTATACTAAATTATGAAAAAAAAAGACAACTGATGCTAGATGACCTCTCATACTTTGACACTGAAACTCAATAAAAAGCCATTTGCCAACACTAAATTTCAAAACAAAAGCCAGACACTATATCGTATTAAGTTGCTGTGAGCTGTGAATTCACCACTTCTGAACAGAGGCAGAACATAACTTAATCTCGGAGCTTCCTCCACAGCGCTGTGCAGATAGGTCTGGCAGTGCGATGCGAGACTATCTTGGAGCTGAACCGGGCAAAGACAGCCGTTTTCATCCGGCTCACCCTGGGTCCATTAATTAAGTGTGCTGCTAACTTATAACACTAATAACATTACCGTCGACAAAATACCCCCGCAAATTAAATCCATACTTCAACGTTAACTGTCAAGCCACTAAGCCACTCTGCCACCTCTGCTGAAGTGTTAAATTCGTTAATGGTAATACGAGACAAGTTCACTCCTTGACGCAGCTGCATGTCATTCCCCCTCTCTCTCCCCTTTCAAGTGTAAGCTGTCCTATGCAAATAAAGGCCTAAAATGCCCAAAAAATTATCTTAAAAGAAAGAAGAAACACTAGATAGTGAAGGCAACGCAACACAAGCTTACGGAGCAAGACCCAAACACTAAGTCCTGTCACTTACTCAATAGCGGCAGTGCCGATTCACCGTTACATCCCTAGTAATCTCTCTCTCTCATTTAAAAACCTAGTCTACTTTTTGTATTCAAATAAATTAAATAATTTTCGTTGTAAATGTCTCCTCTTTTCCCTTTCATTAAAGATATACACATTATTCTACATTTTCATTGCACCCCATAAGTTCTTTTTCAAATTTTTCAATGTGCTCCTTGGGAAAAAAGTTACCGTTAAGCCCTGTGTCTTACTATAAAAAGGTATCAAGCCAACAATAAAAAGTGACAAACCGAATTATTATAACTTCCACTGAGTGGATGTCAATGGTGGAGAGTTGTGACATTTTGACAAACTATTCAGGGAAGCAACAAGTATAAATCATTCAAGCCACATAAGACTGTTTTCACGATTGTTATTATCACAGCCTTCATCTTTCCGTTTGCAGAAAAGAGGGAAGATACATACAGTACGGACCGGACACACAGCACACAAAAAGAAAAGAGACCGCCATCTTCAGCTGAAAAGCGGTTAATAGGAACTGCGTCTGAGGTCACATATTTCAACAGACACAATATACATCTGAGTGGCACAAAGGGGTACTTAGCAAAAGATCAAGACCGCGCTCGTTTTTGGGGGATAGAACACTGAAGACCCTATAAATCAATATAATTTGACGTATTCTATGCATTTATTTCTTGTTATAGACATGTCTAAGAATTATTTTGTGACCTTGCCTGAACCTGAGGCTTCGTGATACCTTAAAGTGCTCATATTATGCTCATTTTCAGGTTCATAATTGTATTCAGAGGTTGTACCAGGATAGGTTTACATGGTTTAATTAAAAAAAAAAAAAAAAAAAACAGCTCCTCTTTTCACCCTGTGTGTTGAGCTCTCTGTTTTAGCTACAGAGTGAGGCATCTCACTTCTGTTCCATCTTTGTTGGGAGTTGCACATGCACAGTACCTAGGTAAGGACTACCAGCCAGTCAGAAGCACAGTATGAGGGCTTGCCACGCTAGCAGCTAGGCGAGCATTATAACGTGTGTTACAAAGTGATGCACGTTTGTCACGGAAGTAGGGAGTAGAATAGAGCTGTTTGGAGCAGTTTGTGAACAGTGTTTTCTGTTGGAGATGGTAAGTGCCTTTGGGCTTTTTCCCTTTGTAAACCTATAACATGCACAAAAAAGATATGACACAATAAAGGAAAGGGGGAAAAGCCAAAAAGCATAATATGAGGACTTTAAAATATATATAAATAAAAAAATAATATATATATATATATATATATATATATATATATATATATATATATATATATATATATAGAGGTTTATCACCTAACCTCACTAACCCAAACCAGTGGCTGGATATTGCTTCTCTGGACATCTATACAGGGCTCCAGACTAACTTTTTTTACTAGGAGCACTGTTTAGGGGCACAGGCAGAAAACTTAGGAGTGCAAACCTTTAATCGATCTGCAATGCAATTTTTCACATTTCCCCCATTTTAACTGTATTACTGATAAATGCTTTGGTACTAAATACAGAAACTACAATCTGCTGTCTTATTTTAGTTCACAGTCACATCTTAATTGAATGGTGCTTAACAAATGCACATTCAGAAATGTAAAAAAAAAAATAAAATACTATTACTGTCAATGTACTGTATTATTGCCTCTGCCTCAGACAGGCTCTCCTTCCCTCCTCTGTGTCTTTTTTTTTTAACACTGAAATAGCAATCATATCCAAAGAGATTAAACTTCCATGGAAAGGGGAGTATCTAACTAACATCCAGTGTGGGAAAGAAACTGTGATGAGCAAGTCAGAGATAGAGAGGAGCTCACGACACTCACACAAGCACTATTTGTTTTTACGAGGTAAATAGTTATACATTTAGCAGCCTATATGTATTTTTCTACCATAGAAGCAGTCTCCGCTCTCTGCTGTCACATTTCTACTTCTCTGTGAGGGAGCGGTATCGTAGCATGTAGCAAATGTCGACTGAAATTAGCATTAATGTAAAAATGCAAATAAATCAGTGAATGCACAGGCAATAAAGTGATATCCCGCAGTAGTGGTGTTGAAATAAAATACTCTCTTTTTGATATTGAGACAACACTGAGTAAAAATGCGGTTGATTTTGTGACGAGCTGAAACAGCACTGCCGAGGTCTATCAACAAAGCTCCACTGACTGGAAGTGCACACAAGCCGAGTTGAGACCATAAACGAAGTGGGATGAAGCGAGGATGGCTAACGCAGCATTTTCCTCGCCAATGTACGCTCTTTAGCAAACAAAATGGATGATTTCCGGCTGCGAATCACCACTCGTAAATGTATTTTGGACTGCAACATCATGATTTTCACGGAAACATGTAACAACAGTGCTGTGCAACAGCATGTGCGGACGATGAGTTTGAAGGCATGTAAGCGAGACACACAAATGTAGATCACTAATCACTCACAGACCCTCCCCTTCTCACACACATTGGCCAACTCTGGCAGACTCTCTCTCCTCCTTTTTCAACATGGAATTAAAAAAAAAGTCATAAAATTTGCAGGTCGCACATGCGCGAGTAGTTGTAAAACATATTTTGCTCAAAAAATGGTTGCAAAATATGACCATTTTGGTCACAGTCTGACGCCGTGCTATACATATTTGATTGAATCAGTATTGTTAGGCGTCAACATGTTATTACTAGCCAAGTTTTCTGTCACCTCTAGGCTGAGATTCAGTTGACAACAGTCTGATGCTACTACTACTGTATATGTAGCAGCCTCCCACTTTAATATTAGCTATCCATCAGTAGTAACTGTCACCACCATAATTTAGCGATTTACCACACTGACTGTGAATATTCATGTTCATGTATCTTATGAGCCCCCAACTAGGTGTGAAAGTCTTGGTTAAACCACTACACAACAGCTTTTTGGCATTTTCCTGTTTCTCTCCTGATGTGACAGAGCGATTCTTTCCCCCAAAAGGGAGCCTTGGCAATGACGCGATGTCTGTCTGGTCCATAGCCAAAAAATCCCAAAACATCGTTGATCAGCATTTTCGGATGTATTGTTGGTGCAACAAACCACACCAACTCTTCGGCATAGTGTTATTAAAATAAAACGGTTTGTTTAAAGTAAAACTTTGGAGATATGTTTAACTTCCTTTGTTGCCTTTTTATGCAGAATCTAAAGTCATTTGTTAGCTTGTCACTCGTGTGAGGCACAGTGAGTGAATGGGAACCACATCAGTTCTACAATATACTTTAGGATTAGGCTACATAGGTTGCATTCACTCATTCATTCAAACTGAATTTTTTTTTTTGTGTGACAGCAATAATTTATTCAGCACCTGAAAATGTGTCTTAAATACCAAAACCGGATCAGCAGATTTGACATCTTCCACTCGTTTCACAACATATATGCCAATATGAAAAACACATCCACACTGTGTGTGCAGAAGACATTAACTCTGCATCACTGCTACTCTGTCAAAACAAACATCCAGGACTTATGCACTGTGAAACATACAACCCTCAGGGAATGAAATTACCATGTTAATAAATATTGTCATATTAATGTGATACTAGCAGTGCCTTACTCTTGAATGACTTAAAAATTCCGCACAAGGTGTGTTTCATGAAGAAACCTCAAAAATAACATCCATCTTAAACCAGTCCACCCTCATAAGCCTATGCCATGTGAAATAAAGTGTATATATGTGCTATCCGTTGTGTGGAGGATTAATGCTGAATTACTGAAACTGTGTGTTCAGTGATGAAGCAGCACTTTAAAAGAATTTGGATCCAAACGTCAACATTTTATAAATCACCAATGGCAACTTGTCCATTTGCATCCTCACAACTCCTGAATTTAAACCCAGCACCAACTAATGAATGCTCAAGCTCCATCAGTATGCAGTATGAAGCGACTGAGGAAATGTTCTGACTTCAAGAAAGTAAGGTGCATCAATTAGACCACAACACAAATTTTGTCATGAGACAAAAGAAGAAGAATGAACAAGACTGCACCTTCAACTTCCAACACAATCAGAGCATAAAGCCAACATCGACCAATGCATGATAACCAGAGGGGGAGTATAGCCCACAGTGGCAACAGCAAACCCCCCGCTTGTCTGGGTGTGTGCGAGCAAATTAGGTTTTAAATTATTTTAGTCTTCTTCCATCTTCCTTGTGAAACAACCCATACTCCTACCTAAGCTGGTTAGGGATTTTCTTATCTCTTTGTAACTCTCTCCACCCCATCCTCCTGCTTCACTTTCAGTGCTTTGGGGGAGCTGGGAGAGCTGCTGAGGGAAGGGGAAACGGGTGTTATTTACAAGCAACATAAGGCACAGTAACACCAAAAGCACATCAGTTCCTTTAGAAGCAAGAGTACAAACAGGACAAGGAAACAAATTATCAGAGTTATCGTTAAAGACTGGTGTCCTGGACTTGTGCTGTCAGGCCTTGACATCTTCAATTAATTCACATAATAAATAAATAATTCACATAAAGTATTAATAATAAAAAAATATGATATACTTTCGTTAAGCAAAATGTCTTCACTCTCAGCCTGCATCGCTTTAGCATCTCAGAAGAAAATGCTGAGTAGTTTTGCATTTGAGGTGAACTATAACCACAGACGGTCATAGGGACTTGGTCAGTGTTCGTTGATCAGCCTTTTCTCTGACAGGCTTTTAATAGGCCCAGGTTTTAGGAAACCAGCCATTAGTGTAATGTAGTGTCAACAAAGGGGACAAATTACAGAGAGGGTCTTTTTGGCAAAATAGAGACAAATCTTGATTTAAAAAGGAAAATTGACTGTAATCTTTTAAAAATCACATATATAAAACTAAATAAAAAAAGGAAGCAGGATTTCATTAAGATAGTTTTTATTGCAGGTGAGTGCAATATTAGAAGATCTTATGATGTGGGCCTCTATTAAAATCACTATCCTTTTAAACAAACCCTAGTTATGTCACTGTTTAGGAAAAATGTTTCTATGTGCCTACAAATGATCGAGTTATGGCTCATACATTGGTGTGTGTGGTTACTGACTCCATGTAATTGTGTCTCACATTTCTGTGTTAACTACTGAGAATTTTAGACAGGAAATAAAAAGGTGAAGCAACCAAAATATTAAAATCTACCTTCGACAGGTGATCCTTGGACAACTATTATTAAGAAAGTAGAGCAGCACTTTTGAGTTTTTTGGTTTAATCTAACGTAGAAATTGGTTCCTCAGTTGGGTAGCATTTTCAGACCATTAGCAAGATTCAAAAGGGCAGACCATTGACTAGCAACTACATTTTTAGGATCTTTGAAACATTATTACTCATTAACACAACATTCAAACCATAAACTGATGACTGGGTTTTTTTTCCATTTGTTGTTATTCTATAAGAAGCAGCCATTGCCAATGATGGTAAGGCTGTCTACAAAAGGCGCGTTTCAGCAGCTGTCCACACAGGTCACGTAATGGCTCGATTTACATGCGTATCCATGACCCCAAGGGTCTTCTAAGGCTTCAAGTCCAGTTTCTTCTATTTTACTAGCGTAACTACAGAGTGCTACCAAAACATGGCTGACCACACAGCAGTGACTGAAGCCCCTGACACACTAACCCGACGGCCGACTGTTGCAGTTGGACTGATCAGTCGGCTCCCCAAGGTCCAAAAAGTGCCTCAGAACACACCGAAGCGACGCCGACTTGAGCGTGTAATACGTCTCCATAACAGCAGGCAGCGCTAATCTGTATTGTCAACCGGGCATAATGGCGGCTCGTTCAGAATACGATCTCATATTTTACGAAGATAGTTCACCGAAACGTGTTTCTGTAAAAAATTTAAGCGAGAAATAGGCCATGCAGTTACTGAATCTGTCTTAATTTCAGATTGACATTTGTCAGATTTTGAGAGGCTTGGTCACGCTCATCCCGCTCGTCCTTTCTGGGTTAGCACTCCACCAATCAGATTGGTCATGGAGTCCAAATGCCCGCCCTCCGACGCAACATGTCAGGTCAGCAAAAACGAAGGCTGACAGCTCCTCGGACGGACGATGGCACGGAACACACCGAACAGACTCGAGTCACTGACCTCGCCAGACTGTCGGACGGCCGATTATCGGGTTGGTGTGTCACTCCCTTGAGTGTGTCCAATGTAGACACTGGCAGAGGACTGAAGCTGCTGCTCTGTAGACACGTAGTTAAAATACTTGCAAATTAACGGGTGAAAAGCATCTAGTCATACCGTTCCAGTTTAAAATATTTTTACCACCAAATGGTAGCAGTCACATGTACAATTAATTCCACTGTTATTCTTTTGTCTATGTTGATACAATTGGCCATTGTGAAATCAACCAATCAGCTCGAACATAAAATTGAGCCTCTAACATGGCTTCCAATCAGAGCAGTAGCTCACGTCAAACTCATTCGAAACAATGTGTTCAAACATTAGAAAGAAGCACTGAGATTTGACATGTCACAGTAGGAAAAGCACAGGTGAAATCAATTTAGCCACTTGGTTTCAGGGTCCTGGTATTGTGCATGCTGGCTCACTGTCACCCTGTCCTGACCTAGTTAGACACTTCAGCAATTGCTGCGATCTATTCATGGTATTAAAAACATCTGTGCTTTTCTTACAATGAATAGTCAAAATGTCTGCTGTGAAAATGGCCTTTTGCTATAACTAAAGCTAAGGGATTTATACTTGTGGTGCAAAATAATAATGCCATTTAATGCAAGTTCAAATTTCCTTTTGGCATCATCCACTTTAGTTTATTTCTGATTTTCTACAACAGCATAGCTTACAAAAGATTTTTGTGCAGCAGCAGACTCTTAAGTGCCAAATGTTAGATCTTCCAGCATGTGAATATGCCAGACTTTTCAGAGTGATCTGAGCCTTCAACTGCATCACGATGCACTGATAAGGCAACACGCCATAGTTAATATGAAGTCCCACAGGATCTCAATCCTGCTGCAGCCCCTCTACCTAATACCCCCAACGCATATTATCTGAGGTAAGCAAAATTTGTTGTTAGTCCAGTTGTATGAAACACTGTTTGTGCAGCGCCAACATGATGGGCTATTCTCATTGTACGGCATAGTATAGGGCTGGGTGATTAATCACATTTTATTTTTAATTATGATTTTGGCTTCCAACGATTATGAAAACAAGACAATTGAGATAAAACTATTGTGTCGCATTCAGTTTCACAATGATGTACTCGTTTTGTCTTGCATTATAAATAGTTTTTATAATTTCGCATTTCTCTCTTTTTTCCAATTGAATCATATTTGAAGTTCTAGAAAATCCACTGTAAAGTTCAATAATTGCATGATGTTTCCAAAGTCAAAGAGTAATCGTGTTAAATAATCGTGATCTTAAAACTGACTAAAATAATCGTGCTTATGATTTTCGCCATAATCGAGCAGCCCTAGCATATTATGGGTGTCCCATATGGAACTTGAGTATTGAGAAAAACATACAGTACATAGACTAACATGCATCATGCTTACATGTTTGGCTTCCTTGCTCGTTTTGCCTCTGATCTAAATTCCTTCCACTAACCCAACAACGCTTTCTCACTGCCTGCCTTATTTGTAAACCTACTATCTACATGCTGGTGTGACATGAGTTTCAGTCTCAAGGCTTCACATAAAACAAAGAGGTATTTGAAGAACAACAGATGCATTTGTACTACTTTTAGGTTATGCAATCAGTGAATGAGAAAGTGTGTCCAAACTTTTGACTGGTACTGTATTTGTGAAAGGAAATAGTCATCAATACTTGATGTGTTGTTAAACGAGCCCTTCACAGTCTCTTACGAGGCTGCATTATTTAGCTGTTATTAAAAAAAAAAACTGAATTATTATTTCCTAGATATTGTACACAAGTATTCACAAGGATAAAATTGTCAAAAACAATGCACTAGGTTATGTGGATGAGTTTATCTGAGCTGACATAGATTTATAATGGATCAAATCATTGCGATAAGGAGATCAGCAGCTTGTAAAGTACTATGAGGGCATACCGCCACTAGCATAATAATTTTAGTGTTGTATAATTGACATCACCCCACAGAGTCTACATTTGCATTTTTATCTTTGTTTCCATGTTAGCTTGAGTTTAGTATTTTGTATTTCAGCAACTACAAATTGGCCGTTATAAAAGGTAGTATTTAGATGTTGTTTGAATGATGTTTAAAAAACCTTGTGACATATGGTAATGCAGTTTGTGGCTTAAACGCGTTCTTTGTTGGGAATAAAATGGCAATATCTGTTTAACATTTTGCTTACTGTCTTCTAATTTATTACACAAAAACAGAAATGGATGCCTTTACTGTCTTACTACATACTGAAAAAAAGTTGTGAACCTGCTTTTTCTCTCGAGTAATTTTACCTAGGTTTAAACATGAAAACTAGAAAAATAATGCCCATAGCTGGATGGTTATGCATATATATTTTTCTTAACTTAATAATTTGAGAGCATTTCTTTATTCCCTATTACCTGCCTCATCCTTTAACACTACATACTTACTTTTATAGCTTTGATTCCAGACTTGGTGATCTGGGTCATCTTGGCCTTGGAGATTGGCGGCTTGTACTCGTTCAATGAGTACAGCTGAAAAATGAAATGAGACAACAGAGAACATATTTTGTCATTAAATGTTACTAGTAAAATGTTCTGTTAATAGTCTTTAAACGACTAACAGTTATATGAACAAGCAGTAGTCCAAAGCATCATGCCTCTAGTCTGCAAGCTAGAAAGAAACGCAACCTGACGTCACGCTGCAGTGGCCAATAACGTAACCGCCAATCAGACTTGGCAATCTGTTTTGAGGCGGTGTGAGAGTCTCATACAGTTAACAGTAAACATCACTGTCTCTATCGCTGCCAATAGAGAGTTTAAAAAAACATCACGGTAAAAAAAATTATATACAGGCACTTCACTGTCAATGCGTTTGTGTAACAGCTGATTGTTTCCTAAAACAAGCTCCAGCACAAAGCACAGTCGCAGATCTTGTTTCTTTCTCTGTGAAATTAAGCTGCCTTCAAGTGCGTTCGGAAATATCGATCACATAAAATGATCTGACGGAAAACATTAATTGTGAAATTATACGTTACTTGTCCTAGCTAGCTAGCTACATTGGGGGGTTAAAGAACACAACAGGACGTCACACAAACTTAATTGATCCTCCCACCGCTGCACAAGCCTGCGGCGAATCGCCGGATCGAGCTTGAATGAACACTTAAGTCTATTGGCATAATAACGTTTGTCAATGACGACAAATGGGTGCGCTAGCGCGACTAGCACTAGCTTAGCTCAAATAAGGTTAGTTTTATATTCTGTGCAACAGTTACGTTACACTAGGAAGCTAACGCTAATTCGGCTAGAATTGCATGGAAATAATTATTTGGCAAAAAGGCAGTGACTGCGAAGTATTTTACCCACGTCCATATTAGCTAGTTAGCTCACCAAGTTATCTCGCAACTGAGGCGGTTTTGCTAACTTGTAGCTAGCTTACGTTAGCTAGCTAGCTAGTTAGTTACCGTTAGCACCAGTCTGTGGAAAATATTTGCTCATAGACTTGCAACCAAACACGAGATGTGTTAAATAGAATCTCTTAACAGTACAGTCAACATGAATTAGACACAGAATAATTAAACGTTGTCGCTGTATTGTTGTGCAGACAGCGGCCTTGTGTGAGACTACCCTCCTCTCCTATTTGATGCTAAAGTTAGCATACTAGCTACCGCAAATGTGAATAAGACAACATTTTCTACTATCAATGTGTTCAGAATTGTGCAAGGGTTTCAAACAAACCTCATTGTTAAAGTGTTTGACGGCCTCCATAGTTTTGTTCGCAGTTGACTGTAAATATTTACAGATATCTCCTCAATAACCGGTTAGAGACATGCATGCTCGACGTGTAGTGAGATGGAGGAGACTGCCAATATGGCGCATAACCTCAATAGGAAATCTGCAGAGAGACCGACGACTCCTAGCGTCAGTTTCGGGACACTACAAATAGTACCAAAATGTCTACACAAACACATCTCATCTTTGGTGACATTGACCACATAAATAAAGTGGAAAATGTTCATTCTTGAGAAAACACTTTATTTCCCTGTATACAAACAAGCACACTGACTTTCAGAATCGATATCAAAGATATTTAACATCACACATCCATGTACAAATATTTACACCAAGTTAAAATTTAACATGCACAAACATAATTCAGCTTGGTTGAGCCTCTACCAGTAGGTGTTGATGTCAGATGACCCTGCTGGCCATTCCTAAACATGTTGCTTTCTGGAGCTGTGGCTGTGCTCCAGTGTGCACAGTCACATTATGCCTGATGTCTGTATCTGAATGACCTCATAATTATCTGCTTATGTGGGTCTGTTGACCTTGTTTATTAGGGCCTGGGGTGGTCTGCCTTCAGGAACAATATTAGATTTTTTTCCCTGAGAATTATCCACCATGCATCCTGTGTATAAATGCAAACGAATACTGCTACATCCTGCCTTAGGTCCAATAGCCTGCATACCATTGTTTATTAATAAAGTATTTTTCACATTTGCAATAACATTTTAATTAAGTTGTCTGTTACTGTCAGTGCTTGTTGTCAAAAACGTACAAAGCATGTTTGCATTAAGGTTGGAATTCATCATCTAAAAATAGTATGCTTTGGTTAAGTAGAATACATAATTACATAGCATTTTCTTCTGAAACTGATGTGATTTCGTATGTCTTGGCTTTAAATGACATTGCAGTAACAATGATTTGACACTTTTGACTCTTAAAATTAAAATCTGAAATTATCATGACTTGTGACCAACATTTATTCAGTTAGTGCATGGCCTGGTGTTCAGTTTGGAAAGTCTTAATGATGTAGTATGATGAAGCATGATGATATAATTTCTTGGCTGAACAAACACACCAATCATTCAAAACAGTTGCTGTAAAAAACGTGTAACAGGCAGTGATGGTGCATGGCACCAATAATTGACTGAAAACAGTTTAAATGTGTTCACTGATTAAATCAGATCAATCAAGTAGATGGAAACTACTATAATATATAAACTATATATACTCCATCATTCCAAATATTAAAACAATTTATGCATAGATTTATAAAATTACAACATAAAACAATCACTTGTAAAATTTGATCTTACAAAACAAACAGTAAAAGTAATACTAAGACACATTTCACATTTTAATGTGACCTGCTAATCATATAATGTCTGCATCATCTCCATTTAGGAACTAAAAACACTCTTCTTCATTGATCCAGTTACTTGTTGAATAGCTGATATGGAACAGTAGTCTCAATTGAAAACAGCAGTGGGTGTGTCCAAAGTGTGTAAATGTAAAGGTCCTCCAAGTCCAGACACCAGTCATGAGAAGTCTTTATAAACTGGTCTCAACCACTGGAGCAGCAATGACTGATGCTGCAGCTTTTGTGGCCTTTGATGCCACCTGCTGGTCCTGTTTAACACAGATCTCCTGCACTAATGGTACATTGGCCTCCTTCCACTCTCTGAACTTGCCTGAGGTAAGCCCCGGGTCCGACAACACCTGCTCTATTGCCTGTAGGTCTGCCTCTTTTGACTGCAGCAGAAAAGAAGAGAGAAAAATGTTATAATTGCAGCTCTCCAAATCTAAAGACTCACCATACTTGTGCAATTCACACACTAGATGTACTGTAACCGTGTAGTATAAAATAAAAAGTGGAAAAACAAAATATGTACCTTTAATGTGCTGTTCAGAGTCCTGATAAGGTGCAATTTATCATTGACAGTGTTGTTTTTACAGCGTTTTATGAAGGAGGCCCTAAATTCCCTTTTCGTGGATGGTTTACGATCTCCTATTGGCGAGAGGCTGGCCTCTTTTAGACGAATATACAGCTTCTCCATCTCATCTGAACTGTTCCCATGACCCCCTGCAACAAGATTAGGTAATATTGTATCATCACCATACACATAACAAAGATTTCATTGAGTAACTACATGTTCTGCAGGGATGAAAGGTTCCTCAAGTCACAGAGACAGCAACATGCATTGGTGCCTGATCAAAAATATAACACTGCTTAACAAAACACAGATAGGTCACAGACAAAGGAGACAGGGTACAACATATATTAAATATAATAAAATGTGCCAGCAAATGCATTAACTGACATATCTTCCTTTGAGCAAAGATTTTAACCAGTTTTAAAAAAAACAGGAAATGCTCTCTGCTATCATGTTTCCTTACGAGTGGAAATGATAAAGCAGATATTATTATTTGCAGTCTCCTTTATTTAAAATGAAAGTTTGATCAAACACAAAACAACTGCCAATCAAAGGAGTAAAATAAAGTCTCACCTTCATTTTTAGCACCTGAACCAACCTCCTGTGACTCCCCCTCCGCAGCAGGGCTTTCCTCACTGGATCCCGCTTCCGGAGGGTCCGGGTGAGGCGAGCTCTCCAACGCCTGGGGGTCATCCTCGTCTTCCGTTTCCTCCTGCGGAGGTCGATGTGAGTGTATTTGAACTGAGCACACCACTGCTGTTTCCCCAGTGGGAGGGGATGCCTGCGAGACCAGGTCCAACCAGGACTGCCGGTGCTTGGCGAGCGAGGAGGTGGAGCTCTGTGATGTCATCGTACTGACGGGAGACGAGAGCGAACCGTTGGCTTCGCTGGGGACTGCGGAGGAGTAGGGGGGTGGAAGGGTACCCTGAAAGACAAATGCACTATGGTCAGACATAATACTGCACCATAAATTAACAAAAAAGGGTTTTGTTCAGTCGAATACGGCAGTTTTATTACATATGGAAAGAAAGAAATCGTGTGCATTTTAAAACCAAATGACCAGCTCCGCAAGAATAAACACAGATGTGACTGATGGTGCGGTGGTCGACTGTTTGTAGAACAGACATGACTGACCTGATGTGTGCTTCCAGGTGGACCGGACGCATCCACGGAGTCCCGCAGGGTTTGTTCAGAGTATGGTGGAGGGGGAATCTCTGTGCTTTCAGCTTCTTCATGGTCACTGGCTTCACTATAACACTCTGCATGGGACACTGGGACACACACACACACACACACACACAATATATATAACAATATATAACATAACACATACAACCAGAATCTAGAAGAAGATATTTAACTTTAGAATCAATCTAAGCAGAGAAACTGAACTCTCATGAAATCATTCCAAAAACCAATCCCATTAAATTAAAAAAAAGCATTTTTTTTGTCAAGCTAAGAACAGGGCTGCTTTCTTAGTTATAGATGTATTAGTTATACATTTCTGATTGACGTGGATGCTCACCGACGGCAGTGTTTCTTTCTGTTGGCTCATAGTGAATGGCGGCTAGCCCAAGCTTATTCAACCATCTGAAAAAGAAAACGAACCTTCAACTCAATAACATTTGACAGAACAAGACAAAGACTTTTTTCAAAAAACACCCTTCGAGAAATAGATACAATGTTGTACTTTCATGTGACTTACAAGTTCATCTCCTCGTGGGTCTCAGCAGCAAAATAAAACATCATGACGTGTGGGTGGCACGCTTTGAACGCACTGCGTGAGGAAAAGTAAACAGAAAGCAGTTAAGACAGAATGAGAAAAGGACTCTACTGGAATTTATGTAAACTTTGAGTTAAACTATGTTTATTCTACATAATTGACCATTTTTTAGATTGTTTCAAGACTATACTGTTCCTTTCACTGTGTTTGGGAGAAATTTCTATGTCATTAAAGTCCCACATCAGATGTAGTTCCTTTTTTAATTCAAACCACTGGTGGTGTGTCTTATCTGATTATCTGATTGAGATGAACCAGAAACTAAACTATGAGCTTACTGTTTCTTCTTGCACTCTATGGCTCTGTCGATCATGAAGTTGGCGAGGTCAATGTAGCCTTCAGCCTTTTCTGCCTGCAACGCATAGATTAAACAACAGTGTTACAAACAAAAGGATGATGTCAAACCACTTCCTGACAATGACACTTACAGTTGTATTGCAGTAGGCTACTTCTTCTATTTTGTCCTGTCATGTGAAGGTGAGAGTAGATCTGATTGAGGTCATCGTTCCAGTAAATCAAGCTCGTCAGTTATATGTATGCCTTTATCAGAGTCTGAAGGGCTATTAGTGTGACACCGTCGCATTCAGGAAACACAGTGACACTGCTTGGCAGCTCCTGCAGTGACCGGCTGGCAGGGAGACAGCTGTGATAGAAACAAGTATGACTCATCTGTAGCCGCAGCCTCTGATGCGTCACACTGTACTTCTGTGACTCCAAAAGTGAAAATATAAAGTGTTGCTGTTTTAAGATTCAGCTTCATTTGGTTTTTGTTCTATTTCGCAAAAATAACTACTGTAACGCAAAAAACTATTTTCTTAAAAAGTACTAAGAATGAAATGACATTGGATCGGATTACAAATGGATGGATCTGGGTCTACAGTTTTTTTAATTGTTGCTTAAAAATGTGCAAATGTTTCACTGCAGTACTTCATACATATGTAAATGTCCTGAGTTTCATTTTGAACATATTGATGTGACATTGTTGATGGAAAAAAAAAAAAAAATGTAAACCACATTTTCTTTAAGTCTTTCTTTCAGAACCTTGTATAGAGAAACATATTTCCTCTACTAAAAATATCTCCCTTGCCAACATTTTTAATAAAAAAAAAAAAAAAAAAAACAAACGTATTTGGTTTAAATGCATTTCATTGCTTACGTCATCAAACAGCAAACAGAAGTGAATTATAACCATTGTGACAAGAGTTACTGAACTAAACACAGTTTAAACCGGTTTCTTTTTCCTGCTACATTGCAATACCCCTATTGTTTTCCAAAAACGATTACAAAAATATTATTAACACACACCACATCTGCTGCTGAAGATAGTCTCCTAGAAATGCACTTACATACATTTACTCCTGTCTGAAATGTTTGCTAAAAACAACAAAATAAGTGTATTGTTTACTTGTTTTCTTAAAGCACAGCATAGAGAGAGGGAGAAAGAATATGTCAGAGCATTTCACAGCCTGAGGTAAAACCTACATTTTACGTAAAAACCAGCGGAATAACAATTTGATTATAATATACTACAAAGTATGGTGCCAAACAGTACCAATTAAGTACATTTGAATTTGAGAGAGACAGAGAGCTTGAGAGTTTGCACAAGTGAGCAAATCGGAGAGAGGACTTTACTTTATTGGCATTTATTTTGAGTAATTCTGTGTAGCTCAGGGTTTGCAGAACTACAGTTGCTAACTTACGTTTCTGTGAACAGTGATGAGCTTTGACAGCAGTTGGACATGTGTGCATCATAAATGGGTCCTGATGAAATGGGTGTTTTACTCACCAGCTGGTTGTTGTACCAGTAGAGAGCCGTCTTCTTCAGCACAAACCAGTACTTCTTCCATTTGATACCCAGGAAGCCTTTGCTCTCTTTCTTTCTGTACAGCCAGCCCTGGTGGTCTGGTTGACCCAGCTCTTTGACAGAGATTCGTCTTCTGCTCATTGTACCATTGCCTGTGCACAGAAAACACATGCACATGAATGCACTGAGACCTCCTCCCTTTTGTCCACAGAGAAGCAAAGCCACAGTTAAGCGAAAGTATAGCATTAGAGGAAACAAGAAGTTGCAGAGTCTAAAATCCTAAACACAAACAGCCCAAACTTTTCCATTTGAGACAAAATAGGCCAGTGCGTTTGGTCAATAACCAAATTAAAAAAATAACTAAAAATAACACTGAACAAACCCACACAGCATCCACATTTCAAAAGGTGCTATTCCACATTCAGCCTACCTGTTCCAGTTATGAATCAGTCTGGCGTAATGATTACTGATAACAACATAAAAACCACAACTCGATTTGGCTTCTAAGAAGAATCCAAGGCATTGTCACAGAGAGCCAAAATAGGGAAGAACTGAAGTGAACGTAACTGAGCATTGTCTAAAGCCCTCTGCACACACCAATTGCCCTGCCACTTCACACACGCCCACAGAGGGTCCAAATTACAGTTGAGGGCACACACAGAGACTACGTGACGAGAGCTTAACGGTGACAACTTACCTCCTTGGGTCTTCTTCTTGGATTTGTGTCGGAGGGAGACCTTTTTGGAGGAGAGCAGAGGAGCCAAACGTTAGGTCAGAGGCAGTAGAGGAGAGGAACACATTAGCTCTTCTCCAGACCCCACAGCTGAGAAGAAGAGGCTGTCTGGAACATCCTGTTTCTCATATAGTGTCACATGCATTTTCTCTCTGCTGTTCTTTCTATCTCTCCACATTAACACACCCCCACGCTGCTCTCTAACATCCTCCTCTGTGACTTGACTTTCTGTCTTTTGCTTTGTCTCTCTCTGCTCTACTTTTCTCTTAACTTTCAAATAAATAATTTTAACTAAAACCCAAAGATAAACCAAACTAGACAATAACCAGCTAAGCATCCGGTGGATTATAAACCCTTGGTGCTATAAATACTTAACTTTGTCATCATAAAATAGGAGAAGCAGAAGTAATTCCCCCATTAAAAAGGATAGCAGGGTTTGTATTTAATCGATTGTGAGAACAAGGCAACATCGGCCTGTGTCAGACACAAAAAAGGAAGAAACACTTACAGGGTTGTAGTCATCGGCAGCCATTGAAGGGGGCACTGATATGGGGAAGGCAGCCTGTTGATAGAAACCAAAAGTTACACCTTATCCACAGATGCATAGGTTGACAGTATTACTTCCCACAGATAAATGAGAGGAAAGTCCTCATCAATTATTTACCCGAACATGACAAGCGGAAGTGACCTCATGGGCAGACAGCAAAGACAATGTTTCAGTTTTTTTCAGAGTGAAAAAAGTGTGTAGAAAAAGTGAGTAGAAAAAGCAGAAATACTGTCTGAAATGAGTCAGAAAAAAGGTTGAAAACTTAAAAGGTCACTGCTCATGAACAGCACTTACTCACAGCTAGTGGCACAATTGCCACTCTCGGCAATTCAGCGTATGACACATACCCACCTACACTACCTAAAAGAACTGACGATTAAAAAGCTTCTTTGCAGTATCACATTTAACAAAACATCGTTTTTTAGCAGTGTCACGCACAATGCAATGTCTCAATGACCAGTGACATGAAGGGTATTGAGAAATTGTTGCCATTATGGACTAACTTCCTCTGCATACTTAAGTTCCTTATTTGTAAAGTGACAAAGCTTCCTAAGAGAGACAGATGGAATATCACAGACACACAATATCAAACATTTAACTTGCCATAATACAATACAGCAAAAATCTGGGTATAATTTCACAGAAATGAAGAATTTCACCCACCCATTATACTTCTGTGATTTGACATATCTCCCCCAAAGAGTCTATTTATCATACAACCTAGATATGATACCTTGTCAGATTGAGTGCTATACAATAAAAACAGCCTTGAGGTCAGGACATGTAAAAGCACAGGTCTGGTCACAGGCTCCCGAGTTCAAGTTGTGCTGCAGTTGTTGGCATTCAATCACTCACCACAAACTTAATCTACAAATGTCCACAGTGACAACAATAAAAGAAGAGAGGAAGACACATACCTGGTACTTTAAAACTTCACTAATTGGTCAAAACACCACACACAGCTACAGTATTGTATCCTCGTATCTAAAACTAAACCGTTGTGTGTCTGTCTTGCACAACACAAATGCATCACAGTTTGTTTTCCGGGTTAACTAGCTAGATGATGATCGCCACAGAAACCACAGCACAAGTCTACTTACCGTGAGGGTGTGAGGGTGTGTGTGGGTGTGTGGGTGTGTGTGTTAAGTAACTTTAAGTTACAGATTTCCAGTTTCAATTTGTAAATGTGAAAGGTTATGTGTAAGTTCCTGTTGGAACAGTTTTTGCAGTTGTGAAAGTGTATTTTTAGTTCTGAGATCCATGGATACTGAACAAATGAACCGGATATTTCTAACTCTAGTCAGTTGGCAGCTATCTGCTAACCACATATACCTAACTGTTTTCTTTTTTCCCCCTTCAATGATACCACAATATAGTTAGCTTTACAGAACGAGTAGTAGGTAAGAACCGAAGCATCACATTTTTAGGTTGTGAATGTGAATACAAAAAAGTAAATACATTTCACAAATTTAAAAATGGGTAAAAGGTGTGTAATAAAATATAACAGCTGACGTTAAGACATTACCAGGTTGCATCGTAGGTTCATTTTAAGTAGCCTATATTTTTAAAACCAAAAACACGTTATTTTTTTAAATAAGTTAATGTAGGCCCAAAAGTATTTCTAAAAAAAACAAAAAAAAAGAAAATAATTGAATCTTTAAATGAACCATTCAAACGGCACTTAAAATACCTGTCATTAACATTCAAATGCAATTTTGCCGGAGATAAATGCGAGTAAAAAACAACAACCTTAAACCCGTAAAAAATAGCCTGTAGTCTGGTCAGTCCCGTCATGTCAAACACATACGTTTTTTTCCAGCGGCCTAGCTAGCCAAAAACATCGCCTGTGAGCAAATGAATTAGTTTCGGACATTTTAACAAAGTATATAATGTTACTGTACCTGCCAGCATAACCTGAACGACTGTAAACTGGTCCGAAAGCTCTGCTCAAAGTCTGCCCAAACATTGGCGGGCATGTCGGAAAAGGACAACGAAGAAATTCAAAGAAAGCTCGGCTGGTTTCAGGTGAGTTCAGGACCTCTTTGGGTGTTACCCTCTTTCTTCACCTGAAAGGGGGTAACACCCAAATTCCATTTCGAGAGACAGGAATTGTGAGGGCACTTTTATTTTTATTTATTTTATTTTTTAAATGTAAACGCAGCAACAACTTTTGACCTAATTAATTAATTAATAGTTTAGCTCAGGAAGTCCTCGCAGTTCCTACCCATGGCCACTAGGTGTCGCTAAGGTACCGCTATGTAACAGACTTTTGAGCCACCAAAACAATGGCAAAAACTTAACATTCAGGGCATATACTGCAGAGCTATAGCACATGCAATGTAGTGGCGAATACATTTAGGATTAACTTTTTGTTTTACTCTTTAAAAACTAATTATTTGTGTTCCATTCACAGAGTGACTAATAATGACTGCACCTACTGAATAAGTCTAATGTCACGTATCACTACTGTAGAGTGTTAAGGCCAGGACCCAGCTGGATGGGTGCTACAAAACTTTTCTTTTCTTTAATTGCTTTGAGACAAATTCACAAAATACACTATGGTTTCCTCTAGAAATAAGAAAAAAAATAAGTGTTTCACATTTAAGAGTCCACTCATGGCCCTGGGAGGCTGTGGCCTGGCTATCAACACCCTTCGCTGGGTTTGTAGCCATAACATCAGTGCTCAAGCTGTATCTGTGCAGAAGCCTGGATGTTCTGGTTCTATGTTGGCCTGTGCTGGGATGGTGGTAAACCAGCAGACACATTCTTGAGTCCTGCATTATTATAGTCTCCAATTCATGTCTGCTTAAATAGACAAGGGCCTCTTCTCTCTTTCCACTTGCTATTGCACTGCAGCGAGTGGAATGAAGAGACCCCCCTCCCTTTATATCTCTCACATTCTCACACTGTAGCTTCCTCTCTGCCTCCCCTCCCATTTGTCACCCTATCGTTCACATTCATATCAGTAACTCCCTTGTGTTACCCCTAAACCACCAAAAGCCTCCCCTTTAAAGTTTCAATTAAAGTTGTTGAATTAAATAAAGGATTTCAACACAATTCACACTCTTCTTGTTTCTGTGATGAAGGAAAAAGTCTCAGCATGCCACTTTAGGGTGATTTAAAGGGGCATTTCGCTGAAGCTGTGTTTGGGTGGAAGTGAGGTAATTTTGCCTGCGACTCATGTCAAAGGCCTGAAGGATTCACGGGAATGTAAATTGGCCACACCATTGTAGCACTCAATCTCCCATCACGATCCATGCTGAGAAGTGTCACGGCACTTAGCTAATGCCCCCCCCCCACCCAGAAACTGTGTGTGTGTGAGGGCGGGGGGGAAATCGCAACAGAGTGGCTATTATTCAGCACGGGAATCTCACACAGTATAAAGGGGGAAGGGTGCAGAGCTGGAAATTATATCAAACTCTAGTTTGCTCAGTTTGATGTCACTGCATGCCCCTCACTTGCTGTTGGTAGTAACTGCCCAGTTGCCCTGGCACTGGTCACCACCACCTCAGTTTAGATCATGCTACATGTGCTCACTGAGTCATTATAGCTCTAAATGCACTATTAGTGAATGACAGTTAATGAGGATTTGACATGAATTCGTTTTCTTCTATGCAGCAAAGTATCTGTCAAAGTATACAATAATCCAAAGGAAACAAAAGCAGTAATTAAAGTACTCCATTCATCCCTGTATTCCTCCTTCTATGATGTATAGACGCTGACAGGGGGGTCAAGGTTTTCTTGTTTGGTGCAACAACAAGTCGCCATTGGACCATCAATCTGTACAAATTTGATTTGTTCACATGCCACTACAGACTATGTGCCTAATCCATCTGACTCTTGTGGAGGTGTAGGTATGTGCCAGTACAGGATTGACAGTGACTTATGGTACTACTGCGGTATATGGTCTCTATGTGTGTGTAAAGACAACAAAGAGATCCTTAGTTTACGTTTGTGGTCATTTTTTACATCTGCCGCAGCCAGTAGATGCTGGATCAATTTCCACTTGCAGCACAAGATGAGGAACAAGACAAAGAGTCTACAGCCATGCTAGCAGCTCTGCGAGGAACTGCTAATGCCAGCATGCTAACATGCTCAGGGTGACAATATGCTGATGTTTAGCATGTTTACCATGTTCGCCGTCTTAATTTACTGGGATAACATTTGCTAACTAGCACCAAACACCAAGCAAAGCTGGTCCTGATGGGACTGTCAGTAGTTGTGTAGGTATTGGTAATTTTGAGCTAATAAAAATACTACAAGATGAAATGTTAAGGAATCACCAAAGTTATTACAATTTATTCCATGGGCAACACTAATGTGAATATCTAATTTCATGACAATCCAGTCAATAGTTGGTGAGACAATCTGGTCTGGACCAAAGTGGTGGAGTGACTGACAGACTGACATTTCCACCCATAGAGCCTCGCCACTAGCATGGCCAAAAAAGGACGAGTTTTGGGGAGCGCCTGTGTAGCTCACCTGGTAGAGCACGCGCCCATATACAGAGGTTTACACCTTGACGCAGCGGCCGCGGGTTTAACTTCAACCTGTGGCCCTTTGCTGCATGTCATTCCCCCTCTCTCTCTCCCCGCTTACATGTCTTCAGTTGTCCTATAAATGAAGGCCTAAAATGCACAAAAAATAATCTAAAAAGGAAGAGTTTCATAGTGTTGATTCAGACTGACAGAGGCCTAATCCTCATTTAAGACCTGCATGTTGCATTGCTGTATGCTGGTCTGGTGGTTTGTGTCTGATAGAGAGCGCAAGAGAAAAGTGTGTATGTTGTCATATCTGTATGTGAAATGTAATGGGCCTGTAATTGAGGCACTCAGTTTCACCTCCTCCCAAGGCCAGTGGCATTCCTCACAGTGCACTAGCTCAGTCACTTGCACATACACACATTCTTTCATCAGCAGGATTAATAGCGTTTTCTTTCAGACAGACTGACCCAACACAATATACTTACTGCTTGAGAGAAGGACCAGGATCGTATTTGTGGTTGATTATACCTGGAAGAACAAATTAGAGACAGTAAAAGTCAACACTTTAAACTGACCAGTAAAGCTGATGTCAAGCAGTACCAAGAAGCTTCATGTAGCCGTCATACTTTAGATCAGACATAAGTGTGAACATTTCCAACACATACATATTGCTTCCCAGCCATGATCTTTATCTAAGTTCCAATCCAACTCACTTTGATAATAACAAAACAGATCCCATGGAGACTGTTTAGGAGATGGCATTTAGTTGGTGTACCAGTGGTTCTGATAATGCATTTGACAACCAGCCACAACTGCATGGTTAGACACGGAACTAGCTCCCAAGGCTCAAAAAAGATGATTTCCCCTAAACCGGGCCTCTCCCTGCAATTTCAAGGTATGAAATTGTCTCGTTTTCCTGCCTTTCGATTGCTAACATTTTTGGTGCTCTCCTCCTCCTGTCATCCATCAATCTTCACGTCGTTGTCTCCTCCTTAAATTAATAGTTTGTTAAAGGAAATACAGACTTTTTTTGCAGGTGTTGCAACTTCAAACGCTTCTGTAGACACGCTCTCCCGCCCACGCATTCTGTTCCCCCTTTTTTGTAGATAACCAAATTGATGGTTTTGACAAATGACATAGGAATCAAATTGATGCACCATCACATTTTATGCTTTGTCATGAGGAAAAAAATGGTTTTTAACGGATTAACACGCCAAAATTAATATGACAGTTGATTAAATTTGCCGTCAATCAAATTCCATTGCCTGCATCAGTGTCGAACGTTGACAAACCTCCACCAACGATGAGTCAACTGCAAGATTTACAATAGCATCTCTCTATATATTCTAAATGTGAGTAATGTGTTTTGATCGAGCGTGTGACAAACACGGATGCCATGTGTTTGTGTGCGGCTCTTAGAATAGATCTGCTGGGGAGGGGGGGGTATTGTGCAAGGCATTTTAGTCATCGATCATGGTGTTAATGTGAGGAATCACACCTCTTCAGGCCCTATATCCAGGACTAGAGGAGATACAGGGGCCACGGATAAGGACCCAGAGGAACAGCAATCCTAGGATGACGTCAAAATTAGCAGTGGGATGTGGTTATTTATAGTTGGAAGCGTAGAAGAATCCAGATTTGTCATAACAATGACATTTCTAAAGATTCTGCAGCGTGTCTTGTGGGTGGATGTCTAAGGATGGACATATTGGTGTGTGGGGGACATGTGAGAACATCTTACATATTGGAGCGATAACAATGTCTCAAAAAACAAATAGAACTTAATAACAAGCTCAAAAATAATTTAGCATTAAAAAGGAGTGAAAAGGTTGCTACTGCTCCAACACAAGGACCATAATTTATCTGCAGAGGTTTGATAAAGTTGATATTACTTAATTGTTATACCAATACTACAATTTTAAATACTAAGCATGGCTCACAAAGCATATTTGAGGATTCTTTGCTCATAGTACATAGGGAAGATTATTAGGGAATAATTGTTTATTTTTGATTGTCAGTCTGAAGCAGAGCAGAGATTCTTTGTCTAGGAAATCGGTTCTAAACATGTTGCTGTAGTTCCTAAAAGCCACAGGTATAAATTGACTAAGATGACTTAATACTCTACCCTACCATTAAACAATTGGTATACCGTCACACGTGGATAGTAACTCTCTGGTTTTTACCCTACAGCTGTCACCATCTGTTTGTCTGTCTCTCTCTGTGCCTGGTTGTCTTTGGGATATTTTCCCTGATCATAAAAGCAGCTCACCCACTGACCCTGCGGCTCGTTTTAAAAAGATTCCACGGCCCGCTCACTGTCACTCCCTGTAGGAAAATTAGACCCACCCTGGTGTTATGTTTCTCATTTGGCCTATAGACTACGCAACACGGTGCATGGTGAGTGAGTGAGTGGGTGAGTGAGTGTGTGTGAGTGTGTGTAGTGTGAGTGTGAGTAGTGTGTGTGTGAGTGTAGTGTGAGTGTGTGTGTGTGTGTGTGTGTGTGTGTGTGTGTGTGTGTGAGAAACTCACCGGTTGAGGAAGTCACTGCTAGAGTGCCAGTCAGGTCCCTGTGATACATAAAGATTCACGTGTTAACGCATGTTGGAGATGGAGTCAACTATTCTGGTGTAGTTGCTCTGAAAGCCGTAGTTCGATTGAGATATACTATCATACCCTCAAAGCTGCTGTTGATCAGTGCTCATTTTAAGATTATTTTGGTGTATTTGCTTATAGTCATCCAACATATGACTTTATGTGACAATGCTTAAATGTTTACTGTAAAAGTGCAGTATCTTATATTGTGGGCAGCTAAATTATAAACAAATGTAATAGTATGTGCTTTAAATCTCTATTACCAACTATTTTTTGGAAGTCCCCTCCAGAATAGGTAAAAAAAAAAAATAAAAAAAAAGGAAGAAAGAAATGGAGAAACATAACATTCTGTCTCCGTTTGTGATCATGATTAACAATTTTTTTTCCCACATGCACAATCTACCAATAATTCCGCCCATCATTCCCATGTGACCATTTGTGTGTGCAGGCATAACATGTTAGTGGTTAGCAAACTTAGCAGTGGGTTAAACAGAGTGCAGGTAGTATTTAGGCATACCACAGGTTTTCTGAAAGTGCAAATTAGTTAAGACCGCAGGCGACTATAGCTTGGCAAGCTTGGGCAGAGCAAAACACAAGGAAGAAGAAGTGGAGGAGAGATAAGAAAAGACTCAGTTGATTCATGCAAAAAGAAACACAGGCAAAGGGGAAAGAGGTGAGAGTTGTGGGTCATTCTTGACAGCAGTCTGATCTTCAATTACATGATGAAAGGTGCTGATCTGTCTCAGGCAAACACTTTTTCAAATCAATGAAAATGTGTGAAAGCTGTCAGGAATAGTAATCCTAAACTGGCTTTTAAATGTTTAAAAAGCAACATATGTGCAGGAATAAGATCCCCTGAGGGAAAACCTGCTTTGACCATATGGTCACCCAGCTGGAATTTTAAAGTTCATCAAAGAGGGAAGTAGTTGCATAACCATCACCATCTGAGATATAGAGAAAAGGTAACTTGACATTAGCTATCTTGTTTCACCAAATGCTTAAAAAACAGTATTCACCTCAAAAGGTCAAAGCAGGTTAAAAAAGCCAGCAGGCTCAATAAGGTTGGTCATATATTCAGTGGAAGTTAATATTGACCAAACCTGCCCTTGACTGACAGATTGTTATGATAAAATGTAATTTTTAGGCATGTAAACTGATACTAGAACAGCATAGTTTACCTATGTAATTTTCAGAATAAAATAACATCCCACACGCTAGATCATAGTTACCGGTACACATTTAGCAGTAATTCCACATCCAATGGTAAAATAAAGACAATACAAAAGATCACTGACATGTACTGCAATTTTTAATAAAACGCTATTCAAAACTTACAAAAAGGCAGATAAAGCAACAATAGACACTTGTTCCCTGTATTTTCTTAAATAATACTGTCATTCGGTCTCATGATCTGTGAGCTAATAGAAGGCCATTTGACCAGTGTGTCCTCAAAGACTGGTTCAAAACACTGGCTTAAAAAGACCATTTATTACTGTCAACCAGCTGCATGTATGTATAGAGGCCCTTTAGGTGGGTAATTGCAGAGTAAACTGAAACTCGGGATATACAAGTTTACTCAATAGAGTGCATAGCTTTAAAACCAGCACAAATATTTGCCAGTGACAAGATATAAACATCCTTTTTACCAACTGATGCAGCATTGTCAACTACAGTGACTATAGAAAAATCTATCTGTATATGTATATGCATAGCTTACAGGAGGCAACCTTTGGTAGAGGGTAATGTAACTAACTGGTCACATGAGTTTCATTTGAGAAAGAAAAAAAATAACATGTATATTTAAAGCACAGTTTCACTAACAAAATATGCTGTATTTTTTTTTATAACTTATTTATGCAAATAAAATCAAAATCAGCAAATAGCTGAAGTGATATCGGGTAAGTTTTCTGAAGTTTTAAATAATGGTACCAGAGAGCATTTCAACTGAAACATGACATAGCTTATTATGTACAGAGGCGTCTATAGACAACACACAAGGCCAAAGTGTCCTAAACCTGAACAAACTGTTATCTTCTTGAGGCAGAGATGGGACTTGTAGTCAAGAGAAGAGGAGGGTTGTGGGCAGTGTTAAAGGGGTGATGATGTAATGTAGTGAGTACTACAAAAGCAAGCCTTGGTTGAGGAGTAGTAGTTGGTAGTGGTAGTAACACCAGGGAAATATGGAGGTTGGGGAGAGAGGAGTGTGAGAAAGCCCAAAGCTGCCAAAAAAAAACAGCTGGATGTTAAACATCAAAGGCACCGAGGAAGGACAAAAGACAGGAACAGGAAGCCCCGGACAGGAAGCGCATCATCAGTGAGTCAATAGCTTAAGCCGCGTGATCCAACTGACCAGTAGTGAGCGTTCTGCCGTTGCACGCTTGGAGGCGGGGCCTATGGGGGCCTTTTTCATGTCCTCCTGGTAAGGGATGGTGGCGCTGTTGTGGAGGTCTGAGTTGGAGTAGTAGCGGCTGCCCCTGATGTGGTCCACTCTGACGAGATGACGTTCCCCTGCAGGCCTGTAGGGAGGAGACACGGAGGGGACCTCCTCTGCAATAGTGGGGATCCTCTCATTGCTCAGGTATCTGTACAGGAGGTCTTCACCTAAAGCACAGAGACAATCAGAAGTCAGTTTATCAACAGCATTAAAAAGGGAGGCACTGGGTGTTTGGATCTCATTCTCGTGCAAAAAATGAGACGATAATAGGATAAATTGCAAATTTATAATTGAGAACTGAACTTTTGAGACTAGAAATTGAAGAAAAAGATGTGACCGATTCTGCTCTGGCTCAAAAGGCCAGAGTCTTTCTGACTCCACTTGGTCACTTTGCAAGCTCCCCTTTTGCGTTTTGTGTTCGTTGACTGGTAGACCGGGAACTCAATACTCAGGATTCGCTCAGTTAAGTCATATCAAGCTTTAGTAAAAATGATATTGCAAGTAATACAATCATATGCATACGGTTCAGAATTCCTTCAAGACCATTTTACCCTAACCACCAACAAAGTCTCTCTGGATCTGACCCCAGACCCCTCTCTGCCCTACTCTTTTATACTTCTCCAGGTTCCTCCTTCCACCATGGTGTCTGTCGCCGCTAATCAGTTGGACATAGCTCAGACGTTCCGTCTCCCGAGAAGACAGCGAAATGCGCGCTAGCCCCGGAATCGCTCTCGCTCTCTCCTCCTCTCCTGGCCTAAAGATTGTCCGTTACTATTAGATATTTTATTATTTATTATTAATGCTCCAAATGTTTATCGGGAGCACTTTGCTCCAGTAATTCTGCAAATGTCTCATCTTGCACATGCCACATGCCACACATGCCAGACAAGAGGAGAGAGCGAGGCCATCCCAGGATACAGGACATTTTATTCTTACACAATATATTCTTCAAAATCTAAAATAAATCAACAAGCATTCAAATTTACAAATGCTTTTAGCATATCTTGCCTTCAAATACAAATTCAGAACAAAGCAGTGTGCAACATGCTCAGCGCTATGCTTAAAAGGGTTAGTTGGACATTTTGGGAAATGTATGTATATATATATATATATATATATAATTAATAATCTTAATGGCTTTTCTTGCCAAGTTAGAAGAAGAAGATCGATATCACTCTCATATCTATCGGTTCGATATGGACCTGGAGAAAGCAGCCCGTTAGCTTAGCATAAAGATTAGAAACGAGGAAACAGTGAGCCCGGCTCTGTGAATTAAAATAATGTATGGTTTATTAATTTAAGCATCATTTAAACATGATCTTTCATGAGATCATATAAGGGATGCATGTACTGGTCAAGGACTGCTAAAAATATATATTTTTGAAAGTCTTCTTAATGGGTTGTAATGTACCATTATTGGTGGTGAATATGTTATAATTTATATTCTAGCCTTGTATATTTTCTCTTGACAACTTCAATGTGCTCAAATGTCACCTGTGGGCAAAGTGATGACAGTGTAGTGTGCTATGCTTCTCCGTTCGTAGCTTTGTTGTTCATAATTTGTGTGAACCATGAGTATGAAATAGTATGCTTGTCAAAACAAAGACGTACTCCTTCAAGTGATGTTTAAACATGAAAATTGGAATAACAGGGGTTTCACCTGAAAGTGAAAGCATGCTTGTACATACCTTTCCTTCCCTGTGTCCAGGGCTTAGCATAGGGATCTACCACTCCAACACAGGTGTCCACTGGCATGGAGAGGGGCCGGGGCTTCCCTGGAGACAAAAGGTTCATATTTATCATTCACTCATTTGATATTATATTATTCAATATCCACGGGTTGATTTTATTTTTTTTTTTTTTTGATTTCCTTAATGAGAGGTTACTGACCATGCAAGGGCTTGTGCTCCCTCATTCTGGGCTGGATCACGTTGGCCTCGATGGGACAGCCAAAGCTTTGCTTGTCATAATCCGCGATGGTGCAGCGTCTTCTGCTCTCCTGGTCCAGATAGAAGTTGGGCGACTCAGAGCCCTTTGGTCTTTTACTAATGCTGCAGAAGGAGTCTGTTCTCCCCTCTCTGCATGGGGAAACAAATGCTCATTTATTTATTACAACACCCCACTCCACAGCTTAAAAGTACAACACCATAAGGATGATTCGAAAGCAAATAATGTTATGTTACTGTAATTTCAGTGAAATAAAAGATGAAAAGGCTACAAGCTTTATATAAAATTCAGTCTCTAGCATTTTAAGTGAACATGACCACGTTCTCTCAGCTTCCTGGAGGTGGAAGATGAAACAGCCTTTTGCATTAGGACTATAGTGGGACTGGTGGGAGCAGAGTGGGCTGAAGACAAGCAGAACAAAATGTGCAGGAGGAGGGGAGGGAGGTAGGCAATCACAGGTCCGGGACGCTTATTTGTTATACTCTAACTTTTAGAACTCAACTTCCAAAAATAACAAGCATATAATATAGCAGTAGCTCAGTCTGTAGGGAGTTGGGTTGGGAACCAGTCACTGGTTCAAGTCCCCGTACGGACCAAAGTACAGAGTGTGGACTGGTAGCTGGAGAGATGCCAGTTCACCTCCTAGGGTTTAATAAAGATTATAAATTATTATTATTATTAAATGGGACAGCTCACCGTGGCGTGTATGGCATTGGAGGAGGAGGGGGGATATACAAGTCCACGATAGCCGGCTTCTCCTTTTTGGTTGATCCATTAGCTGAGCCGCAGGGAGACTGGGCTTTGGTCAAGGAGGAATTGTTCTGAAAAAATGCGGCACAATATAGCAATATATGTTTACTGTTGAAAACAAATGAAGTCATTGCTCTCGGTTTCTTATGACCAAACATGACTTGCTGGCAACTGGGAGGAGTTTACCACATGTGGGGAGACATTTAAGTGCTTGTGTGCGTCTCCTTGAATACAAACCTTCTTGTTTGAGGTATGGAAAGATTGTAAGTGAAGTCCAAAATAGCCCGCGAGACATGTACTTAAAACTGTACTCATTTACCACAGTTATGTTTCCCAACACTCAACAACATTGTGCTCTTGACTAGATGTACGACTCTTGCCATTCTCATCAGACCTAAATGATATGTCTGATGATACAGGGTAGTAGATGAAAATATAATAATGACAAACCAAACATCCAATTTGGGACCATCCCCCCCCACCCCCTTTTCTTTTCCAAATAGCTCCCATGTGTACAAAGTATTACAAAGCCAGTGTCATTCATTCCTGAATCAGGGTGTATGATTTGTCTCCGTTTTGCCTTCTGGAGCCGTATTATCTCAGATAAACGGAGATGTCTAACTCTGATACCCCTGTCTACTTGTTCAAACAAGATGCTGGCGATGATGTTGACATTAGCCAGCTTTGTGTTGAGAGGCTCTTTGCTGTTTTGAGAAACCCACTCTTATTTGATATCTTCTCATCTTGCCTTCTCAGGCTATAAAACAGGCTACGCATGACAAGACAATACCAGAGCCTGAAATTTGGTAGTCCTAGTTTACAGCGGGCTAATTGTCTCCTTGACTGTTAAAGGGGACTCAGGGTCTGCAGAGATGTGGTTAAAAGCTAAGTTAAGCCTAATGTGTTCACATGAAACGATAACTCGATTACAAAAAATCATCGATGCAAAATTCTTTGCCTCGAAGCTTCGTTACATCAATGTAATTAAGGTTGTACGGCTCACTGTGTTTCCGCACGGAGGATAATTACTAGCGCACACAACAGGTTGACGCTTCTGTGGACACAAGACCGTTTATATACTGTCTATGCATGAGACTGACGGCCCAGATTCCAAATGAAGGAAGACGAAAATAGCGAGGGTCTAAGAGAAGAGACAGGCGAGAGAAAACGACAGAAAGTTTGGGATCATTTTAAGCTGCAAACATGCTACTACATCATCTTTGTAGAAAACATCCAGTCTACTCATCCATTCCACGGAGCGAACCCGACACCAGGTAGCTAACTAACGTCTGCTGCTCTCGTCCACCGCGCTGTTTTACACAACTAGCCTACAGCATGCTACTCTGCAAATAGCGATGTTTTACCAACCAGCTAAAACGAGAGCTGTCGGTTTGTAGTCTAACTGTTTATTAGTTTGCTACTAATCTTTGGAAACTTAGCTGCTGCCGGTAGACAAACCGGCTCCTCCCACCAGCATGGCCACTTAATATGCACGTGAATGACGTCATCATGGCGGTGATGTCTGCATTCTTTATTCTTTCTCCTTGCTGTGTATTAGGCTTCTGAAAATGTGTCCCCCAGAACAGTGTAGTTGAATAGCCCTGCTGTAAGCTTTGTACCGTCACATTTACCTGGGCTTAGTGAACAGCTCTTGAGCCAGAGGCAAGAAGGGGAAGGGGGTGAAAAATATTAACATTTGGGCCACCAAAAATGTACTTGGAATTTGGCAATAAAAAATGTTGCTTTTTCAAAAAAAAAAACCTGTCTGTTTTGTATATATACAAAAGACAGGCTTCCTTTTTTTTAGTACACAGCAATAATAAATATTATTATTATTTGCTGTTTAGTATTTCTTATTAAGTATTTCTTATTCGATTAATCGATGGAATAATCGGTAGAATAATCGATTACTAAAATAATCGATAGCTGCAGCCCTAGTTACAGACAAATAACCTTATTAGCACAAACAATGTTCAGCTACCCCTGACCTTTCTTTGGACAATAGACATTTGGGGCGTTTGCTCTTTGAAAAAAAAAAAAAAAACCAGATAACATGAGTTATAGACCCATTGTCTTCTTTTGAGGGCAACATCTGGGCAATTTCTCTCCAATAAACCAGATACAATCTAACCAGACTCCAACACTATAGGCTGGCAGCTTTATCGTTATAGACTGAATGACATCATGGTACAAATCAATGTTCTATTAAATTCAGCCAGCAGCACTTCCAGGGTGGCTTTGTGACACTTGTCTGAACTTGCTGTTTTAGAACCAACTCCCTAAAAAGCTGATAATTGGTTGACAATGACTAGACGCACAGGCTTTTGTTGATCCTCCATAATGAAGAGAGTAAGTGTGTGAGCTCGTGTGCATGTACCTGTGGTACTGGGGGCTTCCAGCGCATGTTCTTGAGCGGGGCGGGGGTGAAACCTGTTGTGCCTGTGGGCCTCTTCTTAAGGAGTAGAACCACACCTTTGGGGTCCTCCCTCAGTTTGACAACCAGGTTTTTCAGCTGCCAGCCCACCTGATTGACAAGAGTAGAACAAAACACAAAAAAACACACACACACACACACACACACACACACACACACACACACACACACACACACTCTATTACTATTCCATCAACATGTATAGTGTGTACTCAAATTGACAGTATGTATGGTCAAATATGTAAGATATCCAAAGACAATAAAAAGGTTCCTACCACTGTCTGCTGGTTGACCTGGATCACCTCATCACCAGCATGAATCTTCCTGGTCAGGTCTGCTGGTGACTTAAGAACAAAAAAAGTAAAAAAGTTCAAAGCCTGATGAACCACTTTTATAAAACACTGACACTTGCTAACACACAACATACTATTTACAAAACACTGTTGAAATTGGAGCTACTTTAGTGCCACTACTGTCTGATTTCAATGGAATCTGCCTTTAAAATTCTCTATCCAAAGAGCAAATATCTGATGAATAAACAGAGAGTTCTGGTGTATTAGTCACTAACTGCTCGTCTCAGTGTGGGAAAAGTTAGGACTTTTTGCGAAGGCTGTTTGTTTCTGCACTCCAGTAACCGGTAAATATCACAAACAATTCCCTTTATGGATGAGCAGTTCTTAACTCCTTCAGATAAGTTAGTGTGCCCTCAGTAGAGGAGGAGGACAATGAAGAGGAAGATGAGGAGGAGGATGAGAGCGAAGTGTTTTTTCTGAAGCAATATCGGACGCTTGTTCTTAAGGGTACAATGGAATTTCTAAGTTGGCCATATAAAATGAGAAAAAAACAAACATATGACATAAAATGGAAAGGGACTGAATGTATTCTCATACTTACATGTTCTGTGGTTCCCGTGATGACATGTAACCCATCGTAGGTAGACTTGATGTACATCCCCTAAGGAAAACCCACAAGATTTTCAGTAAAAATATAATATTCCCAGAGGGAGGAGAAAAATGTATGACAGAGATGTGAGGGTCACAATTTGACACACATTGCATGCATTCCTGGGCTGCAAACCCAGAAGGCAGACATTTGTTTTAGGGCTGGGAAAAAAAAGGAAGAAAGAAAGAAGCTCCCAGCATTCCTTACCAGACCCTCTCCCGGTTTGATATTGGTCAGTTGGACTTCATCCAAGCAGGCCGACTGGCTCATCAGGGGGTCAGAGGTAGTTCTCACGGTCTGATCACAGATACTGTTCAAAATCTTAGACTGCAGAGGAAAAGGCAAATGAAAATGCATCAGTGAATGAAACAAGAAGCACAAGACAATTAAATGTCTCAAAGTTATTACAAACTGTGTGCTAAATCCTCTAATGGTGTATTGTGCCTTTAATAACCATTGTGTGTTGTACAGGTTGGAACAAGTCAGGTTACACGGCTTCTCGTGACAATCATCACGCATAGACCTTATCTATCTATGTCGGTTGTTTTACTCCCTGTGTACATGCCTCTGTATGTCTGTGTTCGTTCATGTTTTGTGCAAGACTTAATGGGCTAAAAGGGTACCATTAGTGTGCTATTAACTGGACGTACCAGTGCACACACAACACTGAAATCAGTCCTTTTGCACACTACTCTTCTTTCTGCTTTGTTCCTAGCTTGTCTCACAAAAAACCCCTGTCATTTGTCATCATTACTTTTCTGTGACGTCTCTTCTCAGACACATGCATTTTGTTTTGAACACATGGTGTACACTTAATGTAGAGCTGAGCATGAAACAAAGACAGGGACAAAGAGGAACTTGGCCTTCACTTGGGTGTAGAGAGAGAGAGAGAGAGAGAGAGAGAGAGAGAGAGAGAGAGAGAGAGAGAGAGAGAGAGAGAGAGAGAGAGAGAGAGAGAGAGAGAGAGAGACCTTTATTTACTTGATTGTTTTCTTCATAATTTTATATGATGAGCCACACTGACAGGAGTCCTTGTGGGCAGGGCAGGGTTGCGGGCTGATCTTTGGATAGCTATTTTGAAAGTTCATAAGCATATGTTTTAGATGGAGTTGGGGGGGATAAAGATACACAAAAGAAGATAAAATGGCGCCAAATGGTGACATTCTTGACAGAAGAGAGACCGAGAGCTAGAGGAAGCCCAGTATTAGCCTAAGGGGTCTGGAAAGCGTCAGGAGCAGGAAACACTGATTGATGGCCTGGGCGTATTAGAGCCGCCTCCTCTGCTGGCAATCCTATAGACCTCTTTGCTCTATTCAATCAAAAAACGGACCTCGCCACTGAGAGCATGTCACACAATCTCCTTGTAAAAAAACATTTACCCAAATGATTTACCAGACCTTTCCCACTATATAGGAACTTCAGCGTATTATTTAGTTTACATTATGGGAAACAAGGAGATACAGTATACTTACAACTTCCAGGATCTTCTCTTCCATCTCGTAAACACTGCAGTCCTGTTACACAGTAGACAGCGATGACAGATTAGGCATGTGAGCAGTAAACAACAGGGAAGAGGTTATTGAATGGCTAGAGAGAAGAAAAAGTATAGGGATTGGGTAAATACGATATAATTAGCATTCCAGATATAGAACTGAGAAAAATGGAGAACAGCCTCAAATAAACAGCTTTTAGATTCAAATTACCTCTCTGCCTAAATTCTGGGGGAGGCTATAATTGCATAATGCCCGGTGTGGTTCGGTAAACTATATTGAAACGTAAATACCATACTAACACTCATATAGTAACAATGTGCAGATGACATGGTGGGAAACAATTGGAGAAAACATGTAATGATGTTCAAAAAGCCATCATCCAACTAGTACTTGGGTTTTCTGCAAACATTTGGATGCATCTCTGCTTTTCACAGTTGAAAGTGGGTGGGCTAGTGGAGGCAGGGGTTTCTTAAAGTCAAATAAGACACAGTAGCTGTGTTAATGGTTGTTTGGGGGAAAGGAACCAACAATAAAATCTGCAAAGTCAGCTGGAAGACTGTCCACCCTCCCATCCCAAGTGTAACAGCAAAGCACTCAGACTGCAGTTGGACTGGCCACAGCTGAGGCAACAGCCTCCCCTGACAACTGTGTTGTTGGCGGTGAAAGGGCCCCCCTGGCCAGGCCGGGGATGGGGGTTCACATTGCGTGCGGGGGGAGGCCTGCCTGTTTATGAAATTGGCTGTATGCTGGAAATGCCCCAAGGGAAACCATACATCAAAACACAGGTGAAATGCGTCTGTCAAAACTAGAGAGCACAAAAAGTCTACTTAAACAAGTCTCTTATATCTCCAGAGCCCTCAAAAGCCACATGCCTTTGTCAATGCAAAATAAAGGGATACTGGTGTCGTGGCCCTCACAGTATTAGTGACATGCACAGGCATGTGCCATGTACAAAGCCAGCTCTGTTGCTCTTTGTAAATCCATTGTGCAGACAGCGAATGGGGGTCGAGCAAGTTTTTCCATATTTCCATAGCTTGCACATTCCACTGGGCTAAAGGGGAGCGACTGTTTTCAAATGCATTTGACTTGTCATACTGTTAGTTCATTTGCATCGACAAGATTTGTCTATTGGTGGCAGTGAGCGATGGCTTCACATCAAAGCAGAGTACATCCTAGGCTACCTAAATATTACTTTCCATCTGTTTGAGTGCCTGTTTGTAGGACTAAGCTCTTTTGGTTAAGTAATATACATGTGACTTTTCCCCATTTCACTTACTTGGGGGAAAAATTAAAAGCCAATATAAACATTAAGTAGGAAAAAACACAATCATAATAGGTTTCATTTGACATATATTGGTCCTAAACTCATGTTTCCCTACAATATATTTTCTAAAGTCAGCCAAGAACATATGGTGGTTTCAGAAAGAATTTGGCTATGCTTGCGTAAACATGCAACTGCATATTTCTTTTAGTGACTGGACCATGTTTGGATGACTACACTGTTGACTGAGCCAAGAGGGATGAGCTAAAAATACATATTTCGATGTTTAGAGGTCGTGAAACAAAACAGTATCATTAAAAGCTGCAAACGTAGTTTGGCATATCTCCCACCAAGCTTTAACATTTATGGAACATTTTCTCTTGTTTCATAATACCATCAAATCATGTGAATACAATATCGCAGATAATCCCTCTGAGATCTGTCCGTGATATCCAAATGAATCCAATATCTTTACTTTTTATAAGTCCTCTTAGTAGACAGGAGCCAGATCGTAACTAAGCGCTGAGAGAGGCTGAGGCTGACAATTCCCTGGGTGTACTGATCCCTCACGTTACAGACTTGATCCCACAGCCGGTGTGGATCAGATGACTCTCTGTGTGCTGCTCTCTGGGCCTTTGATCTGCCACCAGAGCGGATTTGCATGGTCGAGCAATGAAGTGGCCGAGAGAGAGGAGTGCTGGCACAGTGCAGGAACCTAGAGTGTACAGGTAGCCGTCTTTACACTTGAGTGAAATAAAGACCTGACCTTCTGACATCCTCTTATTCATATGGTATCAACATATGATGGATACATATGTTCAAATTCAGCGTTTGGCATACATAATGGAATCTTTGGGTTTTTTTTCTGCTAAAAATAGAGAGATATAAACTTGACATCTCAGCCAACGACACAGGAGTGGGAAGCACGGATAAAAGACACGGGGGATCGATGAAAAATGCGTTCTTTGAAAGAGAATGACCTCTACGCTGACGGATCAGCCAAGATGGGTGATTTGTTCACAGTTTTATGGCCATGTCCCATTGTGTGTGTACACACAGGCTTCATTCAGGCAGAACACATCAATTTTGTGATCTGAAAAGCCCTAATTCTTGGCTGAAGTTCATGAACGAGCTGGGCAAACCTCACACCGTCCTTCCCCATCATAAAACTAATCACTGTGGCAGTCTCCTGTGCAACCTATTTTATTAACCAGTGGCTGGCCTACATGTTATGAATAACAAAGGGAGTTTAAATGGTCCAAAGAAATGAGAAAGGAAGCCAAGAGTCTTCCAACTCTGTGTCAGTTTAGATACTTAAATGATGTGATGACTTGGAAATAAGCCTCCTCATCTGTGTTTCTGCAGTTACATAAGTAGCTATGAGCTGATTTAAAACCAAAGGAAGACCAAATGGCATGTTTCCTCCAGTGGTTGGAGGAAACTAATCTCTCCAGTCTTACAAAACTCTTTCAGCACCTATCAGGAGTTTATTCTACACCACAACCTCTCCACTTCACATGGCAGTGTGGGAAATGTATACCCCCACTTCTCCTAGATGACCATGACCGAGACACCCACAGTAAATCACCAGAGGCGCTGAAATCACAGACTCTGGCGAGGAAATGGGCACTCTGGGAAAGGAATTTATTTTGATGCAATAACCCTCTAGAAATGACACCTGCAGTCTCAGCAGACACTTTCACTGGCAAAAGTGTAAAAGGAGTTGCTTACCGGGCTATGCTTAAGTCAAACAAGGGAGAACAAATTGTACATACAAGCTAATGGCTTTGATACTGAAGAAAAGGCCACTCAAAAGCTCCCTTTGTTCAAGACATACGTATGACCAACCACTACTGGTTGTATGAAACTGACAGAAGTAGACACCCAATTGTATCATGATGCAATGCAAGAGCAATGCTCTGCAGAAATATAGTGGATGTAGCTCGGTTTTAAATCATCTATCTGGCAGTCAGATGGACCCCTTCCTCATCCCTGCATTAAAACTACACACAGGAAGAGCTTTCAGACAGTTTGGTCTCCCACTGTGAGCATCTTGGAGAAGCAAAAACAGGAACCACATGGCTGAAGGAGTACGGCAGCCTGGGGAATGTTGGCAGCCACCTTTAAAAGAGCGCCAGTGGGTTTTATGAAACTGCACACAAAAGCAACGGTTACCATTAAACGTCCCCGCACTAAGGGGGTCTCCTCATTAGCCAGCATGGAGGAGGAAAAGATCCCAAGAAAAACATCAGCATTTACTCAGACTGCTGGCTTCAGGCTTGTGTCATGGCTGCCAGACCACATTTCCCATAACTCTCTTCTCCTACACTTTATCTTGCATGTCTGTGCCCCTGAGCTGGTATGTCCTCAGTGGAAAACCTATTGTGTGTGTGTGTGTCTGTGCGTAGCTACATGTGTGCTGTTGAGCTAACTAGCGTGCAGACCTGTTGAACTGTGGTGGTGAGCTCCAGGCACAGCTGAATGATCTTGTTCTTGGTGGCTGTGAAGTCACTGATCCCTGTAAGAGGCGTCCTGCAAGCAGACAAAGAAGGAAAGGGAGAACATTAGGAACCAGTGCGCGACTGCAGAGTTGGGTTGAAATTTTGTCATTCATGCATGGCTGCATCATTTTAAAATTGAAGCATATAGAAACAATGTTTGAAACTTATTATTATTATTATGTACACCTGTACCTCTCGGAAAGTTTTAGGCTTCATTAGAAACGAAAATGTGGCAGAGCTGTTTTAGGTGGTGGTATACATACAGGAAGCGTATGCCTCAATTTACTGTGGAGTCAGCGAAAAGCTACTAACCCTATACTTTATAATAGACCCAGTGAACCTTGCTCTGATTGCTGTGTTTGGGTGACTGGCCACGGACAGACTTGGTTGTAAGTCAAGAATGTCACCATTTGGCGCCATTTTATCTTCTTTTGTGTATCTTTATCCCACCCCCCCCAACTCCATCTAAAACATATGCTTATGAACTTTCAAAATAGCTATCAAAGATTCTCTCTCTCTCTCTCTCTCTCTCTCTCTCTCTCTCTCTCTCTCTCTCCCTCTCCCTCTCCCTCCCTCTCCCTCTCCCTCTCCCTCCTCCCAAAAAGAAACTTTGTCAACATCTGTTTTATCTAAAAAGATACATTTCTCTGTTTGTTACAGAGATACAAAATGGGATTGTCAAGCAGACAAACTGACCAACACAGTATATAATAATAGATCCATACTTGGAGTCTGTGTATCGATACAGTATTGCAACAGAATATATTGCGATACTATGCTGTATTGAGATATATATATATATATATATATATATATATATATATATATATATATATATATATATATATATATATATATATATATATATATATATATATGCTGATAATGACCGAATTGCTTTGACATCGACAATTACCAAAAATAAGATCCATACAAAAAAATCCATACACAGCATTAGCCCAAAATGACTTTTGAAATCGTTTTGTAAATTTATAAATAAAAAAGTACAACTGTGAACTACACAAACATTTTAGCAAATAACCTTTAAACACTGTTATACTGCTCTCATCTCAACATCACAACTACCATTTAAATCGTGAGGTCATCTCACCCACTTTAGTTGAGCATGCCACAAAAAGAGAAGCCTGCTAACACTTAATCCTGGCAACCTGCTTAATATGCTCTGCTTTTATGGTGTGATGTAGAGCAGGTCACCAAGAGAGCACCGAGGACTCTGCCTCACAGGGGGTTGCATTTCTGCTTTAAAACAGTATGTGTTACCTTGGACAACAGCATGCATATTCCTAACTTTTTTAAATGTCTTTTTATGCCAAAGATGAATGCCCGTATCTGCTTGTCCATCATATCCACATAAATAAATGTATTTCCACTGTTCCAAGTCTACAATAAATTCAATTCAACAACTTTATTAATCTCACAAGGGGCAACTAGTTAAGAGCAGCTACAGACAATACACACAACAGCAACATATAGGCCTACACCCTAGAGAGCAGACAAAAAATATTCAAAAAGTTGATTTTATCCATATAAAAGTCGAATTGCAGAAGGGATAAAAGAATTAGAGTGGCGGTTAGTTTTAAAAGCAGGTCAAATATAACAACGTCTTGATGGCAACAGAAAAAAAAGAATTCTGAAGAACATGATCTGAAGATGATTAAAAGCTTGTTGCTTTACGCAACATTTGTTGATTACAAAGAAGGATACAATTTCTTTGTTTCACACCAATCATTTTAGAGCCGGTTTAGACTGATAAATATTGGAGGAGTCATACCCTCAATATTAAAACGAGGTCTTTTATACAATATGACCCTGCGGTACACTGTATGGCAGAGAGGATCACAAGTTCAATCCATGTAATAGCATATTGGTGACCGTCAAGGGCCAAAAAACTTTTCCATGTAGGTCGCTGGGATGAAATCAGAGTAAAGCTGGATCAACAGCCTAACGAGTTTTGAACCTCGAGTTTCTACTCAAGGTTCTGTCATATGAAACAATTCTGAAAACTCCTACAAAAGATATGGAGAACAAAGTTTCTCCATAAAGTGTATGTGTGCAGCTAGTTTAAGCCGTGGTCTTATAGCAGCCCTTCTGGTAGGTGAGGTGATGGTTTAAAAAAAGAAAAGAAAATTGTTATTACCTGTCAAGCCAAGCCAGGAGGCTCTTTGCGGCGCCGATCAGCTCCACCACAGAGGTGAGGAAGTCATTGGGTGGCTTGCGTGAGATACTGCCATCGTACACGGGGCTTTTCCTGCGGTCAGATGTGGCCATGTGTAGACTGTTGGTAGCAGCTCTCATCCTTACAACCAGATTCTTCAAGTTGTCCGCCTCTACCCCATAGTTCTGAAACAGTAAAACAATACAACATTTTAACTACAACTGATGATTGAAGCGGAAATCATTTGTATTGTAGAGTAGAACTCAAGATCAAAGCAAACAACCCCTGTCTACACACTTTTTTTTCCCAACAGAGGAGTCTTATTCACAGGAAAACATGTCGTTTCTTGTACAATGATGAGCTGTAATCATTTCTTTGACATATGATTTAAGTGCACTTGTCTGTGAGAAGAGCTGTGGCATAACATTTCCCCTCCAGTCCCCAGGTTTGTTCCAGAGCGTGCAGGGAGGGTGTGCACATGCCATCACCTGACTCCTACCAAGCAGGGCAATGTTTGCATTCTTGAGCCTGGGTTGTTTCTTGCTTTTGCATTCCTCCAATTTATTCGTTATGTACATGCACAAAGCAGCAGAGCTCTGTGTCTTCAAGGGTCACTAAGTACACTATAGACCCTGCTATAAACTGAACTACTCCAGGGTACTGAGCTGCAACAGCATTCACCTTTCTTTTCTTGGAGTGTAAAGTGCACCTCTGAGACTGCGCATGAGCATATGTCAAATATTTGAAAGAGCTTGTTTTAAAGTCTTTGTTTTGACTGAATAAATAGGTTTGGAGTAATGTGTTGGTTAAAAGTAAGCAGCCTAGCTCTTGTCCTGGTAAATATCAGCTAACACAGTGTTGCATCGCTGCCAGCAAGGCTGCTGTATGTGTGATGTGCCAGTAGCTAAATATGCTTAGCAAGGACTAAAACAGCACGTGTTTGGGAAATAACGGAGATCTGTAAGTGGTTAGCATCTGCTTTTATTCCACTGCCTCTCTCCAACATGAGTTTAAAAAACGACATACAAATCATTCTACTTAGTCAGTTCTTAAGGAGTCACTGGAATAACTGGTCTAATCAAACAGTAGCAGAAGGCAGTTTCACTCATGGCACACTTAACATGAAATGGATTGTTGAATAATAATAATAATAATAATCATAATAATAATAATAATAAATTTGATGGTTCGGTATCTCATCCAGTCTTCCACTCAATGAAATCTGAACTGTAGCACAAAGACAGTGCGAGTGTTTTCTAGATCAAACATCTCTCCTGGCTTTTTCATTAGCAGGCTAATCACACAGTCACAGCAGTTCTAACAGATGTCCAGAAAGCTTTTGTCCCACACTGCCAGCTGAGTTAAAAACCATGTCTGAGCTAAATCTGTGGTTCCAGTCAAATGCAATTTTTCATTCTCATAACAACATTTCAAGCCAAATTTATGTTCTTTTCAGTGCCTTTTTTTTTAATAGACATTTAGTTAATCTAGAAAAAAGATTGCAGAAGCTTTTTTTCGGTTGGCTCTGAAGTAGTTGGGGCTCGTTGAAGGGATTATATACTGGTATAAGTGTCCTCGGGAGAAATGGAGAACGGCTATCACAACACAGCGCTTCCTGCCATGGATCTGACTTGACTATAAAAGATACAAATGCCTGTAGCCTAGACAGAGAGTGTGTGCATTTGTGTGTGTTGCTATAATGTGCCATCTAAGGTTAAGGGTTACATAATACCTTGGGACAGATTCCCCCCTAGGCAATGGTAAAATACATTTACAGCAGCTCTGCGACTCATGACCAGGCGAGATGATGCGTCATATACTGTATGTTCAATGGCTGCTGATTGCTAATGTGCGTTTGAATTTCATGCAATGCTTGTCTTAGTGCGGGTCGCTGGGGTCTGAGAATAAATAAAGAAGTGTTGGGTTTCCACACTGACTCTGCACAAGACATCATGGCTCAGAGAAGTCCAGCCAAATGAATTGAAATGTTCTCTCTTTGTCCCTAGACATCGGTTTGCTCTTGATAGCTTTCAGGTGGAAGAGAAGCATGAGTATAAGGGCTGTGGGGTTGTAACGTTAGGCCCTTGGTCATTATGATATAGGTTTGAAACTACTAACAGGACAGCTCAGGTCCCTGATATACGAATGGCAAAATCTTTATAATGTGTGCACGTGCTTAAACGTTTAAAATTCAACAGCAAAGCCTAGTAGCAAAGTGTCTCAAAGATGAATGTGACTGCAGCAGCAAGAAGTGTCTGACCTAACAGTAAACAAAAAGTGAGAAAGTGGGGGGAGAGTGTGAGAGCTTGTGAGGGTCAGTAGTAGTGACCTTGCCTCGGTTAAACCTAATTGAATCGGGGGGCCTCACTTCCTCCCATGGGGTGTGTCTCCCACAAGGCCTCATTCTTAATAAGGAAACCCCTAACGGACAAAAAGCATTTAGCCAGACTGCGTCAGTGAGAGGTTGCTAGGAGTCCAGCAATCCTGGCCTAAAGTTCCAAGGGACAGAGATGTGCCAAAATACTCCGGTAATAAATTGCTTAAGACTAAACAGTGAAACGCACACAGACACCGTACTAAAAACCAACAGCTTATTTGGATGGGAGAATAAAGTTCACATGCAAGGAAAAGGGTTTACTTAAATTAACAAAAATAAAACATGCTGAGGAGGCACTTTGGAAGCCAGATTTATGAAGCTGCTCAACGGGAAAATGACTTGAATTTTACTGCCATGATGTCAAGGTTCTAGGGATGAACAAAAATCTGGGCCTGCTTACTTTTAAGAGTAAAAAGGGGTCATGGACCACAGAATGTACCATATGGTAAATATTCTATGATGAGTAAATCTATCAAAACAAAAAAGGCACCCATGTATGTGCCAAGTGCTTCCAGGTGTCCACTTCCAGTGGTTGCAGGTAGAGGAGATACTGTTAACAGGTGTAGGACAGGCTGCTTATCTTAGCTTTTTGCAGAATGAGAAACAATGGAAGCGTGTATTGATTGGGTGAAAGTTGGGTCTAAGGGAAGAGATGAATCAAATCTTAATACCCCTGTTCCAGGTAAACCTTTACACTGTCTGGTTTGACCTTGGTCATCAAAAGATGCCCAAGCATAGATTTCAAGATTGTAGCTACAAGCTGCCATGTAGACTGTATATTTTATGAGATGCGAGCAATGATGAGAGTTGTTTGCGAACCACACACTAAATCCCACGTTTCTGCTTCACACAGGATCCGAGGAAAGCCATGCATAACTTCAGTGTGCCGGGGTGGCGGATCACTGACGAATAAAATGTGTTGATCCAAACCCGTTTGACCTACAGCTTTCAGATCAGCATCAATGCAAGATGTAGCCCCGTGTAGGAGAGAGAAGATTGAACTTTTAAGTTTCTTCAGGGTAAAAATAACCATGCCCCAAACAATTAATGTAAAGCATTTTAAGAGAGCATAAATGCAGAAATGCTGACACTGATCAAAATGCAGGGACCACAATCTGGGACTTTTATGGCACAGGAAGTGATAAAACTCTAAATCGATCCCATCTGCTGGAAAACCTGGTTCTCTTTCAGTTAGAGCATGGACGGTTTCCCTCACTCTTTTCATGTTCACTATCTGAAGATGGAGATATATATTATATTATTTTTTTTTTTGTTGGCAGTTCTTCTGGGAGCTATGAGCTATAATGATGGACAAAAGGGCAGCTGGTTCGCTCCCAAAGTGACTAATAAGAGCCAAACAGAGGATCTACAATTGAACCTAGAGAGATGGCCCAGGTGAGTAGATGGCTGCAGCAGTGAGAATGACCTGCCTGACATTTTTTGTTTGTTTGTTTAAGAACAGAGACCAAAAAACAAATATACCTTGTGTTTGTATGTATTTTGTGTGTAAAGGAGACTTCACCTGTAAGGGACAGTGTGGAGAGAGTTCTTATCTATCCAACAGATCAAACTGTCACTTGTTGCTATATGGTTACCATTTACTGCCTCTTATAATCTCACACTGTTTCTAACTGCCAAATCTAGCCTTCTTGAGTGACACTGCTGTTCCCCAATGTCCTCGGGCTGCTTTGTGTGTTGCGGTGCCTCCCCACCCCGCTGAGCTGTGTGGGAAATGATCGGCCTTTCTGCATCGCTGGTTCCTTTAGCTGCCGAACCAGAAACTACAGGCTGTTTTTTTTAGGGAAGGCACACTGAGAGCTACGGGGAGGGACAGTGACCAAACAAAAGCCCCCGTTTTGTTACAAATCCTTCCTGAAGATACAGTCGTGTCCCGCGGTTATGCTTTTACCTGTTTATCCATGCTACTGTATCTGGAATACACGTCACATTAGCCACACACACACACTCGCAGCGGAGGTCTACTGACCAGAGCGCAGAGCAAATCGACAGCCTCCAACACCAGTTCCTGGTGTCCAATCCTGGCCACGCCAAGCTCCTCCAGGTCTTGATGTGTGATCTTCAGTAGCTGCTCCCCACTGATCTTCTCCCGCTCAAAGTTGCTCACATACTGCTGCAGGCTGTCATCCAAACCTGGACACAAGATTAAAAAAAAAAAAAATTTAAAAAAAAAAGGCAAATGGAGGGACTCATTAGACATTTAAAGAACAGATCAGTCTGCTCTGCTACCTTAGAAAGTTTCAGTTCAACTGTCATTTGCTAAATCTATCTGCCCCATTGTAAACCAAAATTAATTCTAATAGTGTGAGTGTGCATGTGTATGTACAGTGCAGATAAGGAACAGGTGGGAGTGCTATCTTTGCTAGTCAAACACACCAACAACAGAGTAACAGTTGAGACCTTAAGGTCTGTTGGTGGGTTAAACAATGGATGGCTATATTTGTGAGTGTATGGGGGTGTGTGTGTGTGTGTGTGTGTGTGTGTGGGTGCGTTTCAAAAGAAACATACCAGTGTCAGGGGCGTCCCTGTGCTACTATTTGGAGCACCAATAACAAATGAGATAGTTACACTACCAACTGCTCGGGTCATTGAACATTCAAGGATGTAACTCACATAATTATACTGTGTACTGCAGTGAACTGCAAAAGGCTTTTCTGATACTGTAGAAGAAGTTATATACAGTGTGTCTCTCGGTGGATCTTCAAGTTAAACAGTGTGTTGTTTCTGTCAGTGTGTGTTTAACTGTGGGTGTAGAAGCAAACACCATCTTTCTTTCCATCAAAGAGCGCACAGAGAAGGGCAGCTGCAGATACATGGCCCTGCGCCCTGCTTTTCTGAAAGACCTGTCAGCTGGAAGACACAGTCGCTCCCTCTAATCGTACCGCACACACAAATAACCTTCTTCAGTGTGAGACAGGGTTGGCCGATCCATTTTCACTTTGACATTCAAGTAAAAAAACAAACAAACAAACAAAAAAAAAACTCTACTTTCATAGGAGCATGTAATTTAACAGCAGATAACTGCATCCATATAAAATGTATGCCAAGTATGCCAAGTTATGAGTGAGGACCCACTGGGTGTGTTCTGTGGTCACTGAGCCATTTTTGCGCATGGCACCTCATATCTTTATGCCTCTGTCACATTCAGTCATGTGTTGCAGAGAGTATGCAAAGAAGGTGATACTGTGTGATATCTGTGTGTGTGTGTGTGTGTGTGTGTGTGCATGCATCAGGGTATACATAAAGGGTAAACACTATACTGTACATACAATCTACTTATTTTTTTATTTAACACCAAATAATGCAGCACAAATCCTATATTCTGCATTGATTAATATTCTGTTTTGATAAGCTGACAAAAGAAGCACATGAAAAAATACAAATGAAGGTTTAGACAAACTTATTAGGCTTTAAAGGCCCTTATTTTCTCATCATCATCAGCTTCTAACTATGAGTGATGAACACACTATTTTCTGCCAATGTTGGAACATTTTAATTATTTCATATTAGAGATTGATGAATTTTTGTTTCTTTTTTACATTTCTCTGTTCTCTTCTTACTGGTTTAAAGTAGGCGTGACCAAATAAATAAAAAAAATCAAACTGAAATATTGCACATGCTGAATAGATTTCAGTAGAGTGTTAACAAGGCTAAACAAATAAAGAACACAAGCCATGTTACTTGCTTTACGGTTCCTCAACATTCCAGTATTGCAGTCTTTTGAGATACATTTTTTTTTTGTAGAAATTGACATCACAGTAACACTACACATCTGAATATGCTGCACTGTGTAGCCCCTGGGCTCACACTACAGACTCCCCTTCAAGGCCATTAAAATTCCATTATGGCATCAAAGTTCATTCATGACAGCATTTTCAATCCTTGAGAAAATATCTGAGAGAGCTCAAGTCACCTCCACTGACTGAAAGGGAAATTCCATCATGGCTTGTTAACCATTAGCCTCTACACAAGTCAAGTCTAGTTAAGCTCATTGGATTTTTCTCATTCCTTGGCATGCTAAATCAGAAGCAAGACTTTGGAGAATTTTAAGCTTAACCCCAGACAGGCCAACAGCAAGAGAATCCACTTCACAATGTAATTAAGTACTGACCTGATCCCACAACAGCACAAACAAAAGCCAAACACAAACACTGTCCCTTAATGCCACCAAATAAAAAACAATGACTTGGATCCAGAGGGGGCAACATTTCTCCTTCCTGCGGTGTTAAAAAGGAATTTCCTTTGAAAGGGTGCCACTCTCCTCACCAACAACAAGAAGAAATGGTAGAAGGGAAACTTGTGGTTCAGCTTACAATAAGACTTGCTGAGGCATTACACTGTGTGTGTGTGTGTGTGTGTGTGTGTGTGTGTTTTTTTTAGCTCGGTTGTCGTAAACCACACAATATCATCGAGACAGACAAGCTATGGGAAAACAGTCTGGAAAGGGAGGAATGAATCTGCAACTGCTAATTGATGAATAAGGGGCCTATACTCTCCTCTAGGCTGATTTTACTTTCATTCATTCACTGGCAAATGTTTTCTTCTCACATATCCTATCCCTTATCCTAGAAGTCTGACTTCAGAGAGTTAAGAAATTCCAGGTCACTCCAGGGTCCAAACCGATCTGCATTACCTTTGAATTGGAACAATTGTAAGTGCGTTTAAGTGCATTAGAGAAAGAGAGCTACTACTTTAATGGTATCAGACAGTGATTGAGGATAGGGGTAAATGTGCGCTATAGAGAAAATGTATTACTCTCCCACTGAATTCAGAGGCCCTAAGAGGACGGTAGGACAGCAATCGTTCCCTCTGGACTCAACCATTGACACCTTCTGAATAAACGAGGGGTGTCCCTACTGTGGGGCTTATAAAACATTTATTGGACCTGGATCAATGGCAGCTGGTGTGTGTGTGTGTGTGTGTGTCTATCAATTTTCATTAAAGGTGGAGTAACTAGTAAAGGAGATAGTGTCACGTAATTGTGAATTGAGCAAAGGGGGAGGCACAAGGGAGGACTGTGTGAATGCTTTTCAAAAGCCTGCACAGGATGAAACGCTTAGGAGGAATTTTATAGCTTCTTTGAACCATGTGGCAAATGTCCTCAAACCAGAGCAAGTGGGTGTGACTGTGTAGCAGAGGCACAGACACACAGTACCAATGTCAAATGCAATCACATTGCCAAAAAGCTGGACAAATATTCATTGCCCCTCCAGTTCATACAATTAGAAATTGAATATCTGTTATGGATTTAATGGACTGCTAGTCTGACAAAAAAAAAGGAACAATTTGAAGACATTACCTTGGGATCTGGGAAATTATGATAGACTATTTGGACAATGTTCTGACATTTTATAGACAATTTAGAATCAATTAATAAAAATGATATCAAGAATGGTCTGACAGTAGCATTGTACAAACTGTACAAAATTAAACTAATCAATCTGATTACATTCCATTATACAAGTTTTCACATATGGTTAAAAAAAGACATGTGTGAGGAAGAAGAGAGCATCTGAATGAAATCTGTCAAAGTCTGTGACCAACAAACAAACACAGAATAGGAGGTGACTGGCAAATGCCAATATCTGTGTCTCAGTATGGCACCTGCCGTTCACTGTGGGGTCTTTCTTACCACCCACCATCTCCCATTCAGTAAATGGTTATCAACGCAACAGTTTCAGTGTATAGATGGATACTCGTAGACACACACATTTCTGGACAGCTGGGAAAGCAAGAACCCCAGATTCTGCAGTCTGGATGCAACAAGTGCAACCAGATCTGTTGGAGGCCTTCGAGCTCTACAGCCTACTTAAAGGCTGTGTAAGCACACATTTTGGCAATGTAAACAACAGGACCCTTCCGCCTGCAAATGGCTGAGCTATTCTTGTCATAATCTCTAACAGTTCCCATGTGTACAGAAGCAAGAAAAACAGCAGATTGTGTTTTATATGGCCAAGTATGTGAGAGCTCAGGACCCATTGAGTTTGTGTGATGAAAAAGTCATTAGAACAGGTTTGTTCATGAAGTCTTATACAAGTTCATTGATCTATGGATCAATTGTGATCAACAATGCTTTCAGTGCAGCTTTTGGTTGCCAACTTTTCGTTCTCAGGGGTTTGATTACACCAGAAAAGAGCCAACAGTCTTTCACCTCCTACAGAAAGAAAAAAACTAGCTCCCTCCTCTTCACCTCCCCCATCTTTCAACCCCACCCTGTGCTCCCAGTGGGAGCTTCACCCTCCCTGTAAAACTAAAACACACACACACACACACACCCCCACTGGGCTGGCGAGTGGGAAAGCTACTGGGTGTAGAATAGCAAAGCCACTGTAACTCTGCTGTCTTTATTTGTCAGCCCGGCCTCCGAACCTGCAGGGAACGGTCAGGAATTTGACTCATTGTTCTCCGCTGAGCAGCTCCATTGTGGGAATTCACAGCACCCTGGCACAATGGTCTCTGGACGGACCAGGCCATGCTGTAATTAGAAAGAAAGAAAAAGCTACTGCTAAGCTATCCTCTAATGCATGACTTCACAGGAAAACAAAGCCTGTACACACACACACTGGGCTTCCAGTGGGAACTGGGGATAGGAGTTACACAATGGTGCTCTACATCTCTCCATCAAGCAGGTTGTGTCCTCATCTGAAAACAGTAATGTTACAGCTTTCTATCAGACTCTTCACTCCTAATCATCTTGTTTTATGGTTGCTTTGAATCAGTTGTTTTTCTAATAGTAGGGCAAAGTTATGCGTTATTGTGCCATGTTTCAAAAAACTGGCAGTTGTTTCCATGAAATTCCTGCAGCAACTGAAACTGCACTGGAGATAGGTTTGGATACTGACAATAAATATCTCTGACAGCTTAACAGGCTATGACCCATGTTTTAATCTTATCATTGCTTCCTCCAGCTAACAAAGAGTGTTTCACTTCATGTACCCTAATCTTAAAAACAGACAACTACAAAATGGCAGTGACATGTCCCGAGTGGGCTTCCTAAGTGAGAAAAAGCAGCTGAGGTTAGTCCCTGCAAAGCAGACAAAAGCAGCTCTGTCTCTTACAGGGTGATGGACGATGACTGATGAGAGAAAGGGAAGGGAGGGGAGGGGGGGGGGGTTCAGAGTTTGCGCTGCTGTCGTGGCCCTGGGCTCAGCTGATCCCCAATTCTAGCAGCACACAACCCCAATCAAATTGCTGGTACCCAGTCAGATTTCCAAGTTTGAGGGGGTTTTGGACCACTTAGTTAATATTGGTGAGGTGAGAGGTGACGTCTGGAGGCAAAGCAGATCAGAGGCGCACAGGGAGGTCATTAAAGGGTACTTTGGCTGTCACATGACCTGATACATGATGACTTCTGGTCATAAACAGATTAGGGAAGAGAGGAAAAACAAGGTAGAAACAGTAGAGGAAGAGATAAAGCAGACTGCTGCAGGCACAATATTGACTGTCTTTGCATACCTGCATCAACCAAAACGGTTGCTGCTTAAGCTAAGGGTGTGGGAAAAAAACAAAACTGGTTATCTGGGTCAATGAGTTTGCAACCTGATACATTATTTGGTTTTCTCTTGTCTTCCTGCCCATACAGTTTCTCACCATCAAACATGTGGCCTGTCATCTTTTGCCACCATTCACTAGGGCTGTAATGATATCTGTATTTGCTCGGTATGCCTCGGTCTGGTACACCCTGTGACCCAAACAATTACTGTCAAAATAGTCTATTAATGTCTACTTTCTGTATGAAACAGTTTTTTTTTTAACTGTATAGTTTTGACAGTGCACCAGTTGTTGACTATCAGCAGAAGCATGCTAGTCGGCGTTATAGAGGAGACACACCAACCCGATAATCGGCCGTCGGACCGTCTGGCGAGCTCGGTGACTCAAGTCTGTTCGGTGTGTCCCGTGCCGTCGTCCGGAGGAGCCGTCGGCCTTCATTTTGGCCGACCCAACATGTTCAGTTGGGAGACAGGGCAGTCGGGACTTGCCCGGAAATGGCGAGCGGATGAGCCGCTCAAAATCTGACGAAAATCTTTTAAACGGACCTTTGTCAAACTGAAATGAAGACAGATTCAGCAACTGCATGGCCTATTTCTCGCTTAAAATGTTTTGTTTTGGTGAACTATTTTAGTACAATATGAGATTGTATTCTGAACAAGCCGCCATGACAGTCTGGCTGTGAATTTCCGGAGAAAAAAGAACCACGTGACGCGTTCGTCCAATCAGCTGCTGGTTTTCATTTTCTGGGAAACAATCGGACTGTTAATGGAAACAATACAGAGCAGCTATGGAGACGTATTACGTTTCGCGCACGCGCAGAGCGTATGCTCAAGTCGGCATCTTTTCGGTGTGTTCTGAGGCACTTTTTGGACCTCGGGGACCTGACTGATCAGTCCGACTGCCTTTTCTGCCGACGGTCGGACGTCTTTTTGGTGTGTCAGCACCTTTAGCCAGCTCAATGTAGCCAGCCGGTCAGGCTGGCGATCAGATCACCTATCTGCGATCTCAAGTAACCACGATTGGACAATTTGAAAATGTTAGCGATGGCCCAAGACAATAAAAGCATTACATTACAGACATTTGTGATATTTTGGTTTTGTATCATCTTCATGTAGTTGTGATTTGCATACTTATAATTGGTGGTAAACACAGACATACTTGATTTATTCATGGGTACATCAGGATTCAAGGACAGGTTGCTGCATGTAAACAGTTTCCTGAATATGACATGAGTCAGTGTCAGTGATAGTGTGTGCAGGTCAGCAACCCAATGCTTACGTGTAGGACAGGGGCAGGGGTTGGAGCAATAACCTCTCCGGCCAACATAAACACATCACTCTCCAGCCAGTCGGCCGCCTGGCCACGCTGCAGCTCGTTACCACTAGCATAAACACCCACTAAAGAAAGCACCACACCCACCCGCCACAATCTTTCGTCTTTCCTGGCCCCTCCAATGTTCATATTGTCGTGGTTTCGCTTGTTGACATCTATCCCGAGATAGTCAGTCTTTGGGTCTTGAAAGTGCACAGTACAATAGAGACTGCCATTTTTGAAATCTGGGAATGGTCTTGCGTTTTCCAGTTTTAATCACAATAGGTGTTAAATTAGAAAGCAATAAGGACACTGACTCTGTGTGGCCTGAGAGTCGCAACTAAAATGGGATGTGGCATAACAGATTGCGCTGTTTGTGTGTCTACAGAATTTCTAAAACACTCACTCTGCTACAACCTATACACCATTTCCCTAAGATGAAAACTATAATTAAAGACCGTCGTTCTTTACAAAGAGACAGAGATGGAGGGAAGGAGGCCAAAAAGGTGTGGGGGGGTGGGGGACCAAAAGGCAGAGACAGAAAAAGACAAGAAAAAACAAAACAGAAAATGACCACTTTTGAGAGTAGACATCCCCTATCAAAGTCCCCTATCGAAGTCATAGCCTGTGAGACACAAACATGTCAGAAAAAAACACAGGGAACTCAATTTAGTTCTTTTATCCCCATCACATGTATGGATTATGATCAGGGTGGCACTACACCCTGATTACAGAGCAATTTACCAGCACCATAATAGCTGCCTATGGAAAACCACAATTAAGATGAACAAGGTTGGGTGGAAGAAATGCGCCCCACTCGTTTAGTTTGCCATGGGAATAGTGTGCTAGCACTGCATGTGGGCATATTTTCTTGCAGAGCCAAACTTAACTTTGCATCTATTGTGCTATTATGTTGTATGATAATGCTTTTATTTGGCTTTTATGAAACAGAAAGATATGACAGACAGAAACAAGCCGTTAATTAAAGATAGCTTCATATCGCCCCTATGGCTGAGTGTAGTACATTCCTAATGTGGATCCCTATAAGCATCTTTGGATAAGAACCTGCTAATTGCCATAAATCTCCCAGAGGGTGAATCCCCCCTCAAATCTTGTTAAAAAGCCTGGCTGAAAAAGTAGAAAGAAAGTCCACTGTCAAGCCAAGCACAGGATTTACTCGATTAAATCTCTAACCCTGGGACAGTGGAGGTCGGGTCCTCAGCCTGGCCTGTCCCACACGCACATCTTTCTACCCAGGCTAAACCCGGAGCACTTCGCTGGTGCAGCGCAAAGTGCTACTGGTGGTCACCCCCTCAGTCATAATGGTTGCCAACAAAAAGCCAAAGCATTGGCTGGACCTGTAAATAAAATGAAGGTTACTATAGTAACAGGGGAAGTGGTTGGGGGGGATGATGGGGCGAATGAAGGAAGTTAGAAGAGGCTGAAGTGGAGAGAGAGAGAGAGAGAGAGAGAGAGAGAGAGAGAGAGAGAGAGAGAGAGAGAGAGAGAGAGAGAGAACAATCCAAGGATTTATAGCTGGCTTGTGTTCAGGTCAGGGGAGGAGGAGCGAGGTCAAAAAGATTGAGAGCATCATTAGTCCATCTACCCTCTGTGTCAAAGACGAATAAATAAAAACAACAAAAAGACAAACTCCATTCAAAACACAAATCAACAAAGTCAGCTTTCCCACAAAAATTCCCAATGACTAATTTTGTCTTAATAAGACAAAAAGGAGCGAATATAACGAAGAATTATGCAATGTAAGACATCACTGGGCAGCCTACAGGCCGTGTGCAGCTGATCCCGTTCTCCCTGCTGCGAGGGGGGCCGGTGAGTCATCTTCAGTGAAAGGTAACACACACACACACACACACACACACACACACACACACACACACACACACACACACACACACACACACACACACACACACCTCCTGTTGTGGATCTCCCTCACAGCCATGACATGTTAAGAAAGGGACAGTCATGTTTCTATAAATGATAAATGTATTGTTGACTGGAAAGGGTACCACATACAAACAGATGAAATGCAGGTGAGAGGGTTTTCCCAGGTGTCTGCACCATTTTAAACAAAAAGGACGGAACAACAGACTCTCCTGTCTCCTGCCACCACACCCTGCTTAAACAAATTCAAACCCCACATGTTGCTCTTCTATCGTTTGTACAACTTATTGAATTGAAATCAAGGGAAGAAAACGGTTTTGTTTGAAACTTTCTAACTTTCGGCATCGAGTCAAGATTAGCGGAGATATGACGTGACCTTTGTCAAGTTCCAGCCTTCGTCAGAAACTTAGGTTTTCAAGTTCAGTAGGTTGAGAGATTTCACAACAAATTCCAATTTGACAAAGCATGTCAGGGTGGATCTATCACAGCTGACCTGTATCCTGATAAGTTAGCTTCCTGATAAAGTTAGCTTCCTGTTAGACGCGTTGCCTGTTGGAAGAGCATACAAGAATAAACACCTGTGATGGGGAAGTCTTGTCATTCAAAGAGATCCTTTGAATGACAGTATGAATGACTTCACTGCCGGCTCCCTTGGGGACTTTCAAGCAAAACAAACTGAAAACAGAAGCTTGGCACAATTGTGTCCTCTTATCAGCTGTTTGATCTTTCCATAATAGAGTAATATACACCTTAGTGTGCTGTAGACCTGCATGAAAAACAAAAATAACCACAAAGAAAGTACGGGGCTTCCCTTTAATCATCCAGGTGTTTTTTTTGTTCCCTGGTTAAAAGTTAAAACAAACACTTTCATCCATCCAGGGTGCCATGGAGCCATGCTGACAGTGGGCCTCAAGGCTCATCAATGCACCATCAATGCTGTGAAAACACAGACTAACCCATTACAGCTGCCTTATCTATCAGCACTCTATAATGTAACAAGTAAACAAGAGAGTTGGGGACAGCATTTGACAACAAATTGAAAAAAAAATTTGACATTTCAAAACAAAAGCATGGAGATCTACAAACCACGATAGCCTCCATGCAATAATTAGTAATTAGTATTGCATAGAGGTTATGATGTTACATACCAACAACGCTATTGTGCAAATACAAACATTGGAATGCAAAATGAAAGACAGTAGATTGTCTTAAAGTTTAACCATAAGATTGTATTTCCTACAGGGACGGCAAATTTATACAGCTGGACAAGAATTCATTCAGTCTCTGTGGAGGACTGGGAAAATATGGACTAGTCTGAACATGTTCCGAACAAGCTCCGATCTGGCATCCGCCCAAGTGCCCAGCTAACCCCTTTAACAGTTCATAAAACTACAGATCACTTCATAATCATAATGACATTACACTCCATTACAGAGTAAGCTGGTGGCAGGATGAAAGAGCTTTGTGTGTATTTGGTCAGTGAGGGGTACCATCAACTCGACTAAGTTCAGCATTTTAAATCCGTTAAGAGCAACTGGTGGCCCCAAATGCAACAAAGGACATGTGTGACCTGTTTTGACAACTCATTCGCAGAGCTGCTGGTTTGGTTTGGTAGGGGAAAAAAAACGCAGTTGACTCCATTCCTCTCATGTTCTGTGGTTATTTGAGCATAAATGCATTAGCGGTGCTTTGACAGCAATACCAACACAGCCATTTACGTCCTTTTTCCTTCTCTGCACGAGTTTGAATCATCAAACAATCACAGATCTGATGTGGTAGCAAATTAAGACTTTAATATATCTTTAAAAAGACTGAAATCACTGTGAGAGTGAGCCTTGAGGCAATGACACGCAATACACCAGTGAGTGTGGGCAGGCGCACATATTCCTGCACGAGAGGTCAGTCAGCGTGTGACCCGTATTTGCACTTGCACCCGCTGTGTCACCTCAGGTTGGAGCTTTTATTCCCATGCCTTAAGCATGGCACTACACCAGCCAATGCTCTTAGGGAAGAGCAGGGCCAAATAGCTTGCAGGTCCTGCTAAGCTGAGATCATCTGGGAGATTTGCAATGCACATTTTAGATTTGAATGAAAATAGAGATGGTCCGATGACATTTTTTGCTTCCCGATACCGATTCTGATACCTGAACTTGCGTATCGGCCGATACCGAGTACCGATCCGATACCAGTGTGTCATATATTTTATTATGTTTTAACAACTGTATACTACTATCTCTGTATGGATGATATGGTGTATAACAGCTGTATACTACTATCCCTTTATGGATGATATTATGTGTAACAGCTGTATACTACTATCCCTGTATGGATGATATGATGTAGAACAGCTGTATACTACTATCTCTGTATGGATGATATGATGTATAACAGCTGTATACTACTATCTCTGTATGGATGATATGATGTATAACAGCTGTATACTACTATCTCTGTATGGATGATATGATGTATAACAGCTGTATACTACTATCCCTGTATGGATGTGATATGATTTCTTTGTTGTCGGTCTGGCTCAGGTTAAACTCTTTGTGAAACATGAACGCCCCAGAACTTTCTTTTATTCTACAGTTTGACCGTCAGTTATAACAGAAAAATAACATAAATAAACTACTTTAACGTAGATTTTCTTTAGGGCTTTATTACGTGGTATCGGATCGGTGCATTAACTCCAGTACTTCCCGATACCAGTGTTTTAGGCAGTATTGGAGCCGATACAGAACATCTCTAAATGAAAAGCAAACTCGTAGAGCCCAGGTTGGCAGGCATACGGGGTGACACTTGGTCTTCCTCGCCTGGCACTGAGAGAACCGTTGGCTATACATGCAAATACAAACTGATGTTGGTTTCCTGATAACAAAGCATCACCCCTGTTAAGTGCTGTACACAATGATGCACTGTCTTTAAGTTGATGAAAACACAGACTCTTGTTTTGTCTTTGTCTCCTCATCGCTAGATTAGAACAATGACATTAACTATTGATGATTTCTCTAGAAGTCCCCATATGTTAAAGCTCCTGAGGCTCTAAGGCTGGGACACCAGGCCATGTGAGAAACAGGCCGCGGCAGGGTCGAAACGAAACCACAGCAATCCCTTTCAGTCAGCTCTCCCCAGGGGGCATCCTCTTACAGCACTTCCACTGAACTCTAAAGGCCGTTTTCTATGGAAAGGTAACATCTGCCCATCAATGGAACACAATGGGTCGATTTAAAAGCTAAATGGCTGGATAACTGGAAACTGATAAATGACAAAGAAAGGAGTTCCAACTAAGGGATGTCAGATTGACTTTCAATTAAATAAATGATTTGAATTTGTCACTTCCTTGTATATGTGAGGCCACTAGAAGGAGCATGCAGATTTCCGCGGTTTTTAAAGCCAACGTTCAGATTATTTTTAAGACCTGTCCTCTGTGATGCATACACACCGCCTACAGAATAAGGGTTGCTAAAACGGATTAATGATGCCTGTGGAGGCTATCCAAACATAGAACTCCACTTGTCCGATAGCACCGGTACTAAAACAGAGGCAGTGGATGCCTTAATAAGGGTGAGGTGTCTGCACAACGTCTGTTCACACTCCAGTTTAGGAAGTTTCTCTTTTAGCCAGATAAGGATCATGGACCATTATTGCCCACACCTCACTATCATCTCTATTGATAAGGCTGCTGAAGGTACCCATCAGTGGAATCGTTTAGCATACGCGGACTCGGACACAATGCTTTTATTTTTCCAAGCACCCACTTGGTCAAAGACAAAAGCGCATTCAGCACATGTTTGCCACCTCTCTGACAAGCTAATTGCCTCCTTCGCACTTTGGTGTTATTTGAGAGGCAGGATACAGCCACCCACACTCTTGCTACTACTCTTATGTTTCCATCCACATGACATCAATCGTGCTGCGTGACGTGGTGAAGCAACACATGTTCAACCTTTATCTGACCATTCACATCAGACTTCTGGTTATGTGGAACGTTCACACACAAGACACGACACATCTGGAACTGTAGCTCCATACACATCACTGATAAGCTAATAGAGCCAGGCCTTGTATAGATGTGTGCCAAACAGGGCTGTTGGGTCTGAAGATGAGATGTGGGCCACTAGATCAGCAGGACTTCTTGCTCAAAATAAACCCACCACTAAAATCCCCATGACTAAGCTATGTCCAGATACAGGGCTTTGAAATGTGATTAGCCAGTATTTAAGTATAGAAAATGCTGGAGGATATCCAGCATATACTGAACTGTAGAGTCTGGACTGTAGAGTTCAAGAACTGGATCAAAGCCACTCAGTCAGACAGTAGTTGTGCAGGTTTGCAGGTTTGGGATGCCTTGTTCAAACTTGGCAGTCTTACCCCAGTAACTACAAGGTGGACACGTGCGGAGAAATACAATGTAAGTGTGTTTGGTAAATTAGAAACTATTCAGTCGGGTTGAGGCTAAATATGTCCACGACAGTGCCAGCCGTTTACAGCTAAAGCATTGGCCATGTGGATTCTGTCCTATATTTAGAGAATGACTCACAGCATATGACTTAAACTTTTGACTTTGTGAACATGGGTATATGGGTCACTGTATTAATGTCACTGGATATAGTTATTCAAATCTAACTCAATTTTAAGTGTCATACACAATCCCAAAATGTAATTAATTCGCGGATTAAAAAACGTAGTCCTGTGACATCTATGCTGTCATTAGAGGTGCATGTTTCCCCCAAGGCAAGCAGTCCCACACATGACATATGGAATACCTATCACACGACACCACAGGTCCAGCTGGAAGATCAGAGCTTGTGGTGAAAGAAATGTGCTTCAGGGCAACTCCAGTTCCCAGACAAAAAAACAAGTGTTTAAAATGAAAGAACCAAACGTCCTTTCACTGGCAGTAAACATCCACCAACCACCGCTTGATCTCCTTGAACAATGCAAGTAATTAACAACAGCCTCAATACACACAAATCCCCAGTCCTACTGAGGAAAACAACCTGAGGCAAATGAGAGCAAAGGTCGTCCTACAGTACTTTCTGGGAGTTTAATTTTTTTTGTCTTATACAGGCGCAACAACTCTTAAAACACCCGTGTTTGCGATTGGTGTTAACAGGTCAACGTGAGGCCATGACCCTGCTCTCGACATGCGTTTTACTTTGGTGTGATGCTGCTTATCTTTGGTATGAAATGGATTACACAAGTAGTTTTCATCAACATCAGTGGTTACATGCTATGTTGTGGCTGTGTACTGTACAGCGGTCACTGACGAGTCGACAACACAAGGTCTTTTCTCTTCAATGAACGCTGTTGGCGACTTCTGGCCTTGGACACCAAGATGTTAAAACACGATTGTGGAGCACAAGCTGATACAAACGAACATGAATTAAGACTTGACTGACCCGGCAGCTGGAAGTCAGACAAATCAGTGAACTGTGAGGTGGTTTCAATAATGACAAGCGGTGCTGACCGCTTAAAGGCAGATCCAATTTCTTTCAAAGTAATTGTAGTCTACACCCACCGACAATGCCTCCACATGGACCACAACGAAGAAAGTTACATTTTGGAATGTACAGACAACACCGCAGTGACCACTTTTGATGAAGTTAAATTCATTACAACCCTGTTTAACAATGAGAGAATGACCTGATACTGACCCATCACTTGGTATGATATATAAGTTGACCCTGCGTTTAACACCCCATGTTCATGCACTGGGCTTGTATCTGAATGGGATATACAGTATGAAATATTACCATAAATGGTCTGCTGTCATTTCAGTAAGCTCACTTCTACCATGTTTGTAAGGATCTGAAAATACACTGGTTAAGACCTACAGAGACAACTGCTGAGTCAGATTGGCAGGAGCCTGACAGCAACGGGGCCTGACTGACAGCAATGGGGCCTGTGTAGACAACTAATCCCCCATCCATGCATGCCCTGGCCGAGGCTCTTTTCACTGAACACACTGACACTAACCCCTCCACAATCCCCTTTAGCTACCAACTATAGATGATCACTGGCAGGCATGCCTCAATCAGCAGATACTGCCCTACAACACCGTCATAGTTCCAAATCATGACAAAAGAGCTTACCCTGAGATACAAATTATGAGAATAAAGCAAAGGCAAACATCTTTGTTCCACCACCGGCCATATTAACAGCCCATTACTCCTTTTAATATATAATACACACTTTTTGTGTTTGGGACGATAGATTTCCATCCATACTTCACATACCATTTGGTGTCCCTCACTAACATACCTATGCTGTGACTGAACTCAGATTCAAAGCGTACTGTCTGATGTCATACGCATAGCAAGCACTCTTCTTAGCTCTTTAAACAGGTATGGCTTATATGGAGTGTCAGATTCTAAAAAGAACAAAACAGAGGTCTGGTTGCAAAGTAATTAATGGAGTTACATTCATTTTTACTTTCTCAAAGAGAGCAAGCGACACCAGGGCACTGATTTCAAAACTGAGGTCAACATTAAAACGAGTAACATTGCTTACTGGTTACACATAGCCTAAGTATTACTTAAACAATGAGAACAACGAATGAGTGTATCTAGACTGTGACTGTGTTCACGTCATCCTAACTAGTTCAACAGACAACAAAACCGGTTTTAGATTCGAGACCCTGAGGCAAAACACTGCCAGATTAGAGTCTGTGGTCTAAAATGTTACTGACATCGGGATTTGTGACATAGAGATGTTTGGAAACCAGTGCAATTAGTGACTGAATCAAACACTTCTTTATCTCCAATAGTGTTTAAGTCAATTAAGGTGAATGCTTCTCACCAAGAGCAAAAGGGGAACACATAACTCGATTCAAACGTTCCAATGAACAGCAATTTATCAGACGTATTAATATTGGACGGACTATAGGGCTAGCATAAGTGAAATAGCTCATCTTGCTAACATCACATGCAACACATGCAACGTTAAGAGAGTAAAATAAAATGCAGTCCCACTGTTAAGCGCTTCGGTGGAGGTATGTTGTCACCGTCAAACAGGAGCAGTTTCAACGAAACTACTCGAGATAACCGAGGAGCGACCAAGAGGTAAGAGACAAAGAACAATTTGGTATTGTTTCTGTCAAGAAAATGCAAATTAACGTTACACACGAAGTGTTCCAGACTTACCTCTCATCCAGTCGACAACTTGCTTTGGCGTCCACTTCGTTATAGGCTCCATGTCTTCTTTAACACAATTACAGAGACAAAAATGTGCCCAAGTTTGGCGACGAGGTTCTACAATAAAAAAATTTAAAAAAAAAAAAATCCTGTCACATTCTTCGCAACAGGTCGGTGCTGTTCGTCTGTGTGTACGTACAGCCACTAAACAACTCTGTTCAAGCGTGAGTGGAGGCTGGATGAAATCCCCCACAGCTCCTCACCGCCCGGTCTGGGATCAATGCTGCATTCAAGTGCTACCGAGAATACTGGGAAAAGTTACAATTTGATTGCAAAATAACGACCAAGCAAGCCCTAAAAAAGGTTGCGTTTCTCAGCCACATATAAACTGGAACAATATTATAGATTATGTTGTTTTCATTGTATTTATATTTAAATAATTATGTATTGATGTGTTGTTGTTTTTTTTTTTACAACTGTGCGTACATATCGAAAATAATTTTATCACGATGTATTTCCTTCTTTTTTCGTCAAAGTAAGTCTTTTTCGATCGATTTACCAATGTTATATCTATTTCTGAACAAAACCACTTCACCACCGTCTAGTATCAACGTTATTATAGGCCTACGTCCATGAGTATTACCACTTCGTTCGGGACATGGAGAACGGAGTTTACGGAGATCATCTGAATGTAGTGTATGATGTCGGAAGTTTCTCATCGCCCTCATTTGAAACTGGAGGCCTATAGGTGCACATATTAAGCTGTGTATCAAACACATAATGTATTAAGAGAACAGACAGCGGTTTATAATTTCTTGCTCCTGAAAAACTATCCAAGAATACAGATTATACCCTGATTCTGTCAACATCATTTAAATGGCGGATGGTGGATCACAGGTACCCTAGTGCATAATTTTGTTCAATGTGCATTACAAATTATTTGTCTATATTCTTTATTAATGGAAAAAAACACTAAAAACGCATAACTGACACGACATAAGTCATTAGTGTGCTATTAGCGTCTTCTTTTTTCAGTAAGCAGTCACCAAAAAATAATATGTAAGAAAATCTTCCATACATCAGAAGAAGCGTGGACGTTTTCTATACAACTGACTGACTCATGGCTGCTCTCTGTTGGTAACTTGCACCATTGCAAGTCATGTAGCAGGCTGCCTTACAATTTCACAGCCACCCCAAAGACCCAGTTAGAAAGATACTCTTGTCTTTTTTTTCCTTTTTTTATTTCAGTGATTGAAATTTCTGAACTCTAAGATGACACTGCTGCATTGTTAAAACGGAGAAATGTATAGCCTACATTGGACCAAACATCATCTTATTTCCTTGCTCTAGGCTGATATGGTGATATATCATAACATGATATAGGCCATTAGTGAGAGCAACTGGTTTACTGTGTGGCAACAGCTAACTACTACACAAACTATTAGAAAGCATATCAGGTAGAGTAAGAATTATGGAAATATCAAAATAAAAAAGGACCTTCTTCAGTTGAAAAATGAAGGTTGATTTTAATGTATATTTATTTCATACAAGTGTTAAAACTCCAGCATGTTTACTGCCTTTTGTGCCATATGTATGTGCCTTCCTTAAGAGGATTTGTAAAGTTAGTAGTTTTACAATTGTGGCTTGTGTTTCCTGGTTTATTGTTTTCTAACACTCTGAAACACACCTTCCATGGGCAAGTCCCGGCCCTTCCTATCACTCCATTACTGTACAGCTGGAAGCTGTTGCATAGGCTAGCCTACTCTGCACTGTAATCAGCTGCAGATTAAAGCTTGGCTGTTATTAAACCTAGGCACGCATCAATTTGCAATTAGAAAAAGAAATACTGGATGCACCAATACAGTGCTATACAACAACTACTACTCTTCTTTCTCCTTGTTCCAGCATGCATGGTTTCCTTGCTGGTTGGACTAAGCCAAGACGTTTTGAATAGTTCTTTAGATTAAAGTTAAAAATATTTTCTTCACTGTAGTTTAACCGAGTAATTGTGGTGATTACTGACAGGTAGAATGCCTGAGGTAAGCTTTTATAGAAAACACAAAAGAAGTGAGGATGAGTGTGATTAGCACATTATAAGGCAAGAAGAAAATGGATCTCTATAAAGCACTCCAGGTCACGGAAGCTTTACCACTGTATTTAAAGACAGTTTTCCCAACTTTCTGGAAACTACAGTGCTGCTCATAAGTATTCATACCCATGTTAAAGTTGACTAAAAAGAGGAATAAAAAATAGCCCCACATCATCACCATACTGCTAACTGTGATAAGATCCATATCAATGCAAATCAAACCAGCTATTAGACTAACTGAAATAAAACCATGCCAATCTCTAGGTATGGTGAAGGGTATGTGATGATGTGGGGCTATTTTAATTCCAAAGGCCAAGGGAACATTATCAGGATGCATAGTATCCTGGATCAATGAAATAACTGGCCTTTAAAAATAAAAATCTGCCTTCCTCTATGGAAATTTAACATATGGGGTATGTATAATTATGGCCCCTGTATTTTAAGGAAGAACATTTATTTATTTACAATACATTATTCATTCACAAAAAAAATTGGTGTCCTTAAAAGGTCGGATTTTTCCTCATTTTTTTTAATTAAGGCATTAAGATCAATTTCCAAAAGATGATTTTTTTATTCCTCTTTTTAGTCAACTTTAGCATGGGTATGAATACTTATGAGCAGCACTGTATACAACACATTGCAGTCTTAGGTGACTAATGGCCCTTGAAGCACTTATTCTTTTTAATCTCCTTCAAGACAAGATATACAGTATGTTTGTGTACGTTGTTGCCAGGCATCGCAAACATTTCTGACTGCAGCGAACGGGAGAGTCAGATCCACATTCAGTTCTCATGGGAGTGGGCTGGATTAAAGGGGATCTGGGTGGTGTGGAATTCAGGGGAGGTCCTCCCTGATAGGATTAAGCGAATCATGGGATTGTTGTGGAGGTAAGGCGGAGGGATGGAAGGGGTGTTTGGTCTGTTGAAGAGGAGAGGGCCCAAGCTTTTAAAGCTGAGAGGAAGAAAGACTTGAGCACCAGATGGAAAGCTGGAAGAACTGCATTAGTAATGCTATTGTTTTAGGTTAGAATTACAGAAAAAGTTAACATTTCCTCATACAAAAGGTCACCTTAGATAACCACTATGATCATCATCATGAGCGTCAGAGCAACTTCTTTATTCACAGTATTTAACAGTAAAACAGAGACTCGTAAAGATAAGCAAACTCTGCATGGTTTCGCTTGTATTCTGAATCAACATTTATTTCAGCCTCAAAATATAGGAAGTCCAGTTTTGGCACTGTATATTATTCTGGGATCTACATTAAGATCAGGCTACTAATGTGATTTCAACAAAGGCAGGCAAAACATCAGCACAGGAAGTTATCCACTTCACTACCTAAGATGACAGGATATGAAGGGCTAAAGAATACATATAAACCCACTTCCTGCCCCTGACAGGTTTGCTCTGAACACATTTTCGTAGGAGAGGATATGTCACGTAACCTAGGCAGTAGCTAAAACACATGTTATGTGGGTTGCCTTATACTCTGCTCTTTTGGTAGCATCATGTTACATATGTTATACATTGTATATATTTATCACACATGACAGGTCAGAGATTCTGGGGTTTATGAAGGTGGAAAAATAAAGGGTGTCATAGCATTTTAACTGCTTACAATTATTTTCTTTAACCTCTGCGCTGTGCTTTTTCCTTCTCTTTGAGGCACCATATCCTAGACATTAGCATTGATGCCTCATCACAGTGTAAAGGAGGGTTTGAAGCCGATATAAAGAGAGCAGTGTAGTAAAATACACACAGGAGATCCTGTGTGCTGGGGACTTAAGACCTAAAGGCAAAATGAAGCTTCAGAATCTTGAAGTCTCTTATGAACCCATTTGGGAACAAAGTACATTTCACGTGCCAAAGCCCAAATATGTTTAGAAAAAGATTGCAAAATAAAAAAATCAAGCATCTCTAAACATATTCTTTATGTAAAATGTTTTGTGGGGCTGGCACCTGTCGGATGTGCAGGTCAATGAATACATATTATTTGTTTTTCAACAGCATTAAATACAGTGTATTCCTTCAGTCTATAAAACAACAGCTGAAGATCTTTACTACAGTGAAACATTAAAAGAAAGTTGTCAAATTGGTATGCTGGGATTTTTTTATGGGGCATTCTGTGGGTTTGCAGGGATGGCGGGTCTGGCGTTGAGGTACTCCAGAACAAAAACCTGCATTATCTTGTTGAGGTTATGAATAGTGGAGCGATCCAGGTTCTGCTCGTTGTCATCAAACGTGTGCCACACGGACGGGAAGGGGGAGGGGATAAGGTGGAGGATGCGCACACCTGACAGAGAGGCACAGAATGAGGGTCAACCGACGGAGCTACACAATATATGTAATCATATTTTGCATTAGTTGTGTTACTTGGTGTGTCTACCTCTGTTTAGGAATGGTATGTGATCATCTTGTACATGGCCAACAGGTTGATTGGGCCAGAAATATTGCACGTTGTTATGATCCACAAGCTGGTTCATGGAGTGTAAACGCCTTTCTGAGGATATAAGAGGGAGGACAAAGCGTAAAAATAATATCCATCTGTTAGTTCAGTTTAAAGAAAAAAAAACATTGTACAGGTATCATTTCTTAATTGTTTGATAAATCAATAATTTGCTGTTTTGCTTCATCAGGACTGTGTAGGTGTAGTTTGATCCCTCTCTATCTCTCTCTCTCTCTCTCTCTCTCTCTCTCTCTCTCTATATATATATATATATATATATATATAGATATATATATATATAATTAGGATATAATCTCCATAGTGCAGTCGAACAGCACACGAGTTGCAAAGAAGTGGAAAATGTGCAAGAATTTGACTGTCAGCACGGTTGCCCCATTGGCGATGATGACTGAATATGACTGTATTAATGACTAGTGATTAAAATGACTTATGTTTGTGACACACAGTCACTAAAGTAAACAGACTTACATAGTGTTTACAGGGATTATTATGATTATTTACCAATGCTCTGCAGCCTGGAGAGCCAGTGTGTTGTGCTGGGGAACTGGTTGCCGAAGCGTGGGCTAGGAGCCCCGATCAGGTCCATCAACACAAATAGATCCTGGAGGGGAAGAAACAGGGAGAAAGGAGGGAAAAAATGATGGTGATGAGAAGCTGTCTACACATCCATCTACAAGTTAGTTTCTATAATAATCACTATGGGTAGGTTTTTGGCAGTTTGCAGATTATCTGTATCAGCGTTTTATTTGCCTGATAACCGATAAAGTTAATTAATTAAAAAGGGCTCACTCGGGCGCCCGGATAGCTCAGTTGGTAGATATATAGAGGTTTACTCCTCGACGCAGCGGGCCAGTCTTCGACTCCGACCTGCGGCACTTTGCTGCATGTTATTCGCCCTCTCTCTCCCCTTTCATGTCTTCAGCTGTCCTGTCAAAAATAAAGGCTGAAAATGCCCCAAAAAAATAATCTCTACCTCTAAAAGTGCTCTACTTTGGCTGCGCTACAGCTCTACATCTTTCCCTCTGCTTCAGTTTCACTCACCACTGAGTCTGACTTAATGTCCTGCCTACAACACTATCTGACTATCTTTTACTGCGTATATGTTGAAAGTTTCTAATTTATAAAAAAATTGCTTAAAGTGTTTAAACAAAGTTTTGTGTTGGAGTTTGTAACATTCCAAAATCGTATATATCAATAAGATTATTATAATAATAATAATCAATTTTTATTTAAGATTTTCAGTAACTACTAATAATTGGTATTAGCCTTGAAAAAACAGTATCGGTCGATCCTTAATAATCACACAGACACACACACACACACACACACGCACGCATGCAGATACTGTCTGCTTTATCTCTGTCTATCCACACAGGAACGTCGACATTTGTAGATACCCGGTTGCCCTATCTCTCCATGGTTAGGATACAGAAATATATACCAATTAATGTGACATCTTGTTATCATAGACTGTATAAAAAATCATGTTTGATATCAAGACACCCAAGCCTCCCAGATGATAAAATGGGTGGCTTTGTGATTTGAGATTTCTTCGAAATACAAAACTATTTAAGACACACACCTCCCTGGTTGAGGGGTATGTGTGGGCTGTGCGTGTAAAACGAGATCAGGGCTAAGCAGATTGTATTGAGATGGGATGATATTGGGTGTGATTAAGTGATTATGCTACTCTCAGGTGGGCTAGGCAGAAAAGGTGTGAGTAGAGAACTGTGGTGTACTATGCCGTGTAGTTGGTTGGTGTCTGTGGCTCCGGCGGGGTGTGGGGTGCTCTCCATCTTCTGGGCAAGGTGGCGAGAGCCATAAAGGGAGTCTGTGCCCGTCCACTGGAAAAGAGCCTCCTCTCCATCAAAGAAAAGCAACTGCAGAGTCAGGTCGGGATTGGAGCTCTACATGGGAGGGGAAAAAAAGACAGTGAAGGCATTCCCAGAGTTATGCTGCCCTCTAGTGGTTTTGAGGTTACGGTGACAAGAAACCTGCCTGAGGTTTTCTCAGATAGTTTTTATGTGAAATATTTCTTTTTAATTTTGTGACACCCCAAAAATAAGCTTCTGTGATGGTCGGTTTACAATTTCTTCTATGTCATTTATCACCTATGATATTGATTATGTGTCCACGTCTATGGCATCTAATGTATTAGTATTCAATAGGATTCCTATTCCCACTGTGACTGACAGCTGAGTCTGATAAACATCTCTCCCTGTCACAGGCCCTGTCATTGCCTGCCCAACAGACAAGAATCTGAGCTCAACTGTGAAACATGGAAAGGCCAGAGGAGCAAGCTGCATGAATACAAAGTGTTTTCATTATGATTCACTTGTTTGTGGAGCAATTTAATATTGTTGTTGGCAACTTTGTGTTAATTCCCATAAAAACAGCACCAATAATTATAGCTTTTGTACTCAAAATGTTGTTGTTGCCAATGATGTTGTGTTTGAGCAGAGGTTTGTTCATACATAAAGGTTCATGGCAGTCTATACATTATACCTAATATGAAAAAAAATTTAGATTTAGAGAATTTCTTTAGGCCTTCCCCTACAATAAGCTATTTTTTCCTATATTTAGCAATGAAAATGCATAAGGGATAAGGCTGGCAAAATTCTACATATTTCTTATTGTAAACAAATCACAAGAAAAGACTAAAAGATAAAGATAAAAAGATAAATTGATCCTACTAACAGGTGTTTTGTGTATAGCTGAAGCCTATAGCATGTAGAATATTCATTCATATATGAGCCACAATGTTGCGCTGGTTGACATGTTCCTCCATTACCATTACCATGGGCACTGTATTTTATTTTAAAGTCAATCGCACAGGGATGTGTATTAATCTGCAGCTGAAAATAGTCCCTAAAAATGCACTATTTACTCCAGTTTAAGTAATGTTAGCTAAAAACTACGCAAATTACAGGTTTTAAAAATAATGAAACTAAAAGTTGGAAAGTACTGAGAGACAGACTAATGCATAATTGGTGTTGGTCTTTTCGTGGATCACTTGTAATTATTTCTCATGTTTGGAGTCTGAAAATCTAGAGTGATGTTAACCCAGTTCCTGGAACTGTCTGCAACATGTTTGGCCTTGTTTTCCCCAAAGCTTACTGCCATTAGTCTTGTCGTTGTATGACTTGCCTGTGATTCATGGCCACAACACAAGTCAGTGCACAACCACAAAAACTAAAACACAGCCCCAAAATGGCCTGGGTATCATTCAATGCACTGATCTAATGCACACCTCAGGGATTTGAGGCATCTACACATAGAGTCACAGACAGACAGATAGGCCAGTAGCCTAATGTATAGTATGCCCTTTAACTTTGGACGCAGCTTTAGGTCATGCTAAGCCACCACCTTCTGAGCTTTCAGTTCTTCATCCAGGGCTCGTGCCAGCTCCAACATCATGGCACAGGGAACAGCAGAATCAGTGGCGCCTTGGAACTCCCTCCCGTGCCATTGTGGTGGGTAGTACTTGGAGTCGTAGTGACAGGCCAGGACAAGGCGGCGATTGGCTGACGAGTTGAGGGTGGCAACTAGGTTAGTGAAGGGCAGGGTGCCGTAGGGTGTTTCTGACGCAAACTTATCCTCTGTCACCTCCCAGCCTGCTCCGAGGGAACCAAGGGTTGTCTTGATATGCTGTGAACACACACAAAGATCACTTGTTAGTAATGAGCATTCAGTCCGTACCTCACCTTATCACCACCTTACTAATTAGCTGATCTAAGGCTGTGGCAATATAACCTGTTGCTTTCCAATGATCTAGGAATGAAACACAATTTTTCTGATAACTTCTGAATTGGTTGTATTTTCTACTATGACAACATATTGGGGCATAGAAGGTGGAAGACTCACGCACAGGTGATAGGTGATGCCTTTAGTTGCCATGACAATGCCAATAAAATAGTGTTTTCCCATGAAGCAACAGTAACAGGATTTTTCTTTCCATTTATTGTCAAATACGAGTTACATGTTTTCTGTATTTGAAAATGGTCCAGCAATGATCATGTAAATAAATTCACCTCCTGCACGGCCTGGCTGCCTGCAGAGCCTGGGTACCTGGTAACCAGCAGCGGCCTCAGGTCCCTCAGCCACATCTGCTCCAGGTCAGTGTGAGACAGGGCGGCAGTGATCTCATCTTGTGTTAGAGTGAGAGCTCGATGATGGAGCTGAACAGAGCCAGAGGAAACAAACAAAATAGTACAAAATAGATAATATATATATATATATATATATATATATATATATATATATATATATATATATATAAATATGGACTGGTTTTCTTCGCTGATCTTTTTGATGAGAAATCTTTTCTGCCCTTCGAAGCCCTAATTAGAGATCATAATATTCCAAGGTCACACTTCTTCAGATATCTCAAAGTCCGCAGTTTTACCTCCAAACATTTCCCTACTTACCCCAAGCTGCCAAATAAAGACTTGGCATATGATCTGTTAAATCTGAATCCATGGAACAGGGGTCTGATCTCTAAGACGTATAATATAATACATAATATTGATCCTCCATCACACACTAGAATACGTGAAGCCTGGGAAAAGGGACCTGGAAATTGTAATCCTGGATGATGTCTGGGCTAAATGCATCTCCAGCATACACACATCCTCTATATGTGTAAGGCATGGACTGATACAATTCAAGGTATTTCACAGAGTACATTACTCCAATGACAGGCTAGCTAAAATATCTGTCCTAGATGCGGAAACTCTGTGTCATTGGGTCACATGTCTCCATATTTGACTGCCTTTCAGCTTTATGCAACACATCACTCAAACCCAATCCACTCACTGCTATATTTGGAGTTACACCCTCGGAAATACATACCACAAGAACACAGAAGAGAGCAGTAGCGTTCTGTAGTCTCATAACACGTAGAGTAATCTTAATGAATTGGAAATCTAATAAATGCCCACCCTTCAGGAGGTGCTATCTTTACTTCAGCTAGAAAAGATTAGACATACACTGAAAGGTTCTTGTGACACATTCAATAGAGTCTGGACTCTCTTCATTGAATATGTGAAGGAGTTGATCTCTAACAGCTCATGTTATCTAAGTGCTCTCTTTAGTCAACTGTCTGACTAGCCCATTGATATACCTCTGTAGAATTGGATCTTGCTTTATTTTATTTATTTATTTTTTGCACTCTTGGTTCCATGGGAGGGTGTATGGGGAGGGAGAAGGGGAGGGCACCAATGTGGGACTATGTCTCGAGTTTGTTTGTATATGTATGTATGCTCATTTCTGTATATTGAAAACGCCTAAAATAAAGTTATATTAAAAGAAAATAGATGAGAAATAGCATTTGGTTCAATTGATATGTACATGTAGGAAGGAATTAAGGGTGTTCAGACAGACATTTGCAATATGGCTAGTAACATCAGTGCTGTGATCTATGGTCTACTGTTAAGCACTGCAGTGTTGCTAACAGGGTATGGAACATAGCCTATTATTAAGCAATATTTACTCATGTTTTCAGTCAGTGTCTGCAATGTCAACAACGTCTTAGTGTAGGAATATGGAAGTTTTTCTGCAATGCATTTCAATTAAGCAGAAAAGTGGATGACTCACAGCATACACAACAATTGTGTCACAACACTCATATTACTGGAAACCACTGACTGGGTCGCTGTCAGTTACTGTAATATCACATCCTATAACAATGTCTAAAAAAGCCACACAGTATGTTAACATAAAAAAATTGACGAGTGTGAATAGACACTGATTGAATGTCAAAATACACACAGGGCTACTTTAGAAAAGCAGGAATCTATAGAATAAAGAGGCAGAAATGTGAAGTGTGCTTGTTAACATGCTCTCCCTTGCTCTAGGAAATAGAAATGATTTAAAAAAGCAAATCAACCAGTTTGTGTAATTTAAGAAACACAATATGGATCTGGATTCAGATTTTATGCTGTCAATTCAATGTGTGCTAAATGACAGCCACAGGTTAAAAAAACACATTGATTCTTCGATCCGTTGGCTCTTTTTCATTTGGTCTCAAAGTTCACCTGCTGAACACATTGGTTGTCCTGGTAACAAACTGAACCGAGAGGAAGGACAGAGAGCAGGAGAGAAACAGCCGATGGTGAATATCAGAGAACAGTCACAGCCTGTTTTGTGTGTTTTGCACTGCTCGCGCCTCTCCTATAATAGGCCCTCTGGGTAGAGGTGTGGCAATGTGATATATTGAGATTATCAAATTGATACTGCCAATTATTTTAATTATCAATTATTTTTTAGATCAACAATTTGGTCTTAAAAATGTCAGAAAATAGTGAAACATGTCCATCACATCTACCCAGAGCCCAAGGTGACGTCTTTAAATAACTTGTTTTGTGCGACCAACCGTTCAAAACCCAACAATATTAAACTTTCAATGACATAAAGAGCTAATTATCTCAATTAAGAAGCTGAAACCGGCAGATTTCTGACATTGTTGCTTGATATGTAATGTATGTCTTTTCTATTTTTATAGAAAATCACAGAGGACATTTGTTCCCCCTAATTTAGTTTCACTTTATTGTCTCAGACAATAGGGGAGGGAACATTACTTAAATCTGTTCATCACAATTGAAGCATAAACATTTACTTAAAAAACCTGTTCACTGTATGGGTTGGGCCGATACTGTCTCACGTACTGTAATTATAGAGTGGCACACAAAATGCATAATTATGTGGTCACAAAGACTGAATATAGTCATCCAGAGCTCTAGCGCTCACTTCAGTTGTTGAAGTTCATAGAGGGTTAAAAGGGGGTCCAATTAAGGTCTATAAATACCAAGACCTGCAATTGGAGGATCAATGATGATGACTGTGCTGCCATAGCAACTAGGCAAGGAGGAGAAGAGAAAAAGTACATAAATAAGGGACATGTATGACCAAGCACACCCAGGTGCATCTCAGGAGAATTACACAACAGTGCTGGGTAACAATGCAGAGGGTTGCTGGAATATCATGAATTATATAATTACATTACATATATTATGCATATCAAAACTGTTTTTGGGCACTTATATTTTTCCCTTTCTCATAATGAATAGTCTACTGGGATATTACTATTTTAAAAGGGAACAAATGAACACACAGAGACACCATATACACAATTGGAGTGAATCATTTTTCAGACAATTCAAACATTTCTCTGACAAAACAAATCAGTATATTGGGTTCAGATGCTTTGACGTTACAAAAAAATAAACAAGATATTTGGAGTTAATTGCAAACATTCATTTGAGCCTTGTCAAAATACTTGATGCTGTATGTGGCAATTTTTTCACTTTAAGAGACGGGTTTCTTAATGTCTAAATGCACAATTATGACTGCCTGGCAATATGTTGACAACAAAACTTACTCATTACTCGACTTAATTGACTTACTTTTTCTTGTGTCCAGGGAATTCCATCGGTGCAGTGAATGAATGTCACCCAGATGGCCACAGTGTAAAATAAACGCATTTTGGAGGGACTGTGGCTTCGCTCAGCCATCGCTGTTGTCGCTCCTCTCCACATTCCTCTCTCTCCTCTGTGAAAGCTTACAGATCATGTGAAAAGCAGGAGGGAGGACCCGAAGCTCTCTAAACCACAGAGCGTCACTGACACACTGTGTGTGTGTGTGTGTGTGTGTGTGTGTGTGTGTACGTGCGCTTCATCCACTCCCAAGAACCACATGGGTATGATACAGGAACCCCATATATCCCTTTGATAATTGCTCGTTTCAACAACCCATGTATTGCATACCTACACATGTCAAGACATAACCCAGTGAACCCATTATCTCCTAACTACTGGTCAACGTTTAAATGGGAGCTTTATATTTAACAAAAAAAAAACCACCAAATAAGTAATAGCCTATATTTAAAGATATCGTTCTTGCAGGTACTTAAATGGGAATGCTTTGTTTAGAGATTTGTGGAGTACAAAACATGTTCATTTTCTAAGAGTAAATAGCATTAAATAGCCTATTTGTTTACTTCTTTTTTATTTGTAAAAATAAGAAAAGTACATTAGACCAGTGGTTCATACGTCACCTAACACGTGGTCTCAGTGTCACGTGGTCAACCCGGAAGTTTGTACCGTGTTCTTCAAGTTCTTGAGTTACATCGTAGCTAAATAAGAATTGTAGCGTTTTTACTGTAAGTTACGTGTTTTCTTAGTGCCAACAGCCATGGCACAAGAGGTGCGCTGCTTGAAGGCGCAGCTCGAGGAGAAAGAGAAAGAGATCGCTGCTCTGAAGAATAAACTGGCACAACTGGAAAAAGTACGAAAGTCTTAACGTTACTGAAATTACTGTACTTTCTGTTATGTTCCTATATACATGTTTTTTTTTATAATCTATTCGCCTCATATTCTATCTAGCAGTTTAGCATTTATGGTGTATGGTACTATCATCTTTGTAACCAAGCAAACATTGCTTATAGCCTGTCATCGAAACATAACAGCACGTTTGACGCCAGCTAACGTGAACTTAAACGTTAACGTATTCCTCTTATCTTAAAATGAACCTGGACACGTGATAGACAGCTTACTAGCTTGTTAGCTAGCAAGTGAAATACAAAATTTTTCCGAAGACGATGTGTATCTGAGGGGAAATTCAACTTTAAAGCACAGTAAAACATAAACCTTGTAATATAAAAATAGGGACGGCTAAAAAACACACAACATATACAGTATATGCACACATTGTTGTAGCTCCTGATGTCAGTCATCATGAGGCATCCGGACATCCACATCCACATGTGCTGGGCAAATAATGAGCACAAAAAGAGAATTGATTAACTCATTTATATACATTTGAGGAAAATATGCCCACTTATTAAATTACAGGGAGTGATCACACAATACCCTTGTGAATAGCACATTCATATTCAAAGTATATCATTAAATGCAAAAATCATGCAAATGTAATCCTAGAATGCAGTGCTATAATTATACATTCAGATGTCTTTGAACTAACAAATAAATCAATGGCAAATGTGCCTTCAGGGAGACAGAAAGTTTTAAAAGTTCCAAAATAAATCTGGATATTTTAAATAAATAAAGAGATAATGCACACTTGACTCATGTAATCTTACATGCTGAATAAAATATAAATAAGCATACTACAGTATAAGCCACTTAAATCTTTCCATGTGAAGAGCTTTTCCCAAATAACGCCTTATGTCAGACATATGGGCTGTAGACATATGCAAAGAGAGATCATTATATTATAGAGGCAGGCTGCTGAGGGCTTTGATGCCACCTGGCTCAAAACTTAACTTAAAACTTGTTTCTTATATCATGTGTAACCATTTCTCACCGATGTGATATAAGAGCCATGCCTCTGGACTGGAGCTGTATGAAAAAGTGACCCCCCTAACCCCCCTGAAAGCCAAAACAGCCCTAAGCAATGAGGACATCATGCGGTACAGCAGACAGCTCCTTCTGCCTGAGCTGGGTGTACAAGGTACGGATGGCTACAGACAGTGATATTCTGATATACAGTACAGTTAGCATTCTGGCAAGTGAGATTAATGCCATGACTAAACACAACAAAGTGAATCTTGATTGCCCACAGGTCAGCTAAACTTATCCAAGACCTCAGTGCTGATTGTGGGCTGTGGAGGACTGGGCTGCCCCCTGGCTCAGTATCTTGCAGCAGCAGGCATCGGTAGGTAATCTAGTTGATTAATGCTCAGCATGACCTTGTGCCAAACAAATCAAATCATTAACCTTGAAATAAATCTGCTGTATGGGTGTGAGTAATTGTTGAGCTGTCAACGGGTTGTCTTTTCCCATAGGCGAGGTCTAAAATTAGGAATCTGGCTCACCTCCCAGTGGCTGGTAAACTAAATAAATGTACCTGTGGGGAAGAGGTTTGCAGCCATTAATTTCCATTTCCAAAAAGAAATATATCACACCACCCATTTTAGTCCAGTTTAATGATTTCAATCAGGTACACTGGAAAAGCTTAGGTAAAGAGACAAGAGTGTATTCACAGATTCTTATTTGACCCTTGTGTTGTCTTCCAAAATTGATTTTTTTTATACCTTTTTGTCACTTAAATGCAACGCTAACACCAACTTGTTACCACAAGTTTTACACTTATTCTTGGAATTTATGGTCAACAAACCTCATTTATATGAAGTTATACCAAATTTTTGAGTTAAAAAAGCAGAAATTATAAATTATTTTGACTAATAGTTAAGATCAGAAGATGTTGATAATCACAGACTAGTATAGCCAGGATATTGTTTTGAAACCATTAAAACATTTTTTTTTCTAACGCTACAAAATTTAATAGAAGACCCAACATTTTATGAAGGTAATCATTGATTTCACCTGAAGAACTTATCGGACCATCCATGTTATTTTGGGGCGATTTGGTTCAAAGGAAACCCATATTTCTGTATTAAAAAACTTTAAAAACGACAAGGACAATACAAGGGTTAAGACTTATTTTGTGAAAATGTTTTTCTTCTCCGTCAAACTTTTACTACCTGCTGCCTCAGGTGAAGTTTCAACCACATTTTTTTCAAGTTCAACAGAGAAGAATCGCAGATAAAAAGTGTCAAGTCTTACAAAGCCACACTTTGTTAAATTTGTACCCCGGTTATAGAGATTAATCTTCATGGTTCGCCGACGTTATCCAGGTTTGACATTTTTTTCTAAAGCCTTTCTGACTGATTTTGTGTCTCTGCAGGGCGCCTGGGCCTGCTGGACTACGACGAGGTGGAGCTCAGTAACCTGCACAGACAGGTGCTTCACGGGGAGGAGAACCAGGACCAAGCAAAGGCTCTGTCGGCTGCCAATTCAGTTAGAAGGTACCGATTGGCGCCTGCAGACATCGGATGAAAATGTATAATGTGTGGTACCTAACAGGTCAAAAGCACCATTTCAATATTATCTAGTAGAGCAAAAGTGTTTTGGAGTATTTGAGAAATGTAATCCTGCATACATTTGTGCCAAAAATGCACAGACAGACTTGAGAATTATTTTTGATATTATTAGTAAATGTTGTCTAACTATGATAAGTGCTGTGTTTCTATGTGTTTTGTGACCATTTGGTTGCAGTGTAATGCATGCTGGCGCTCTCCAGTCTCACCACAGGTTATATTTGGTTGTGTATTTCACCCGAGTCTGCAAATATTGTGTAAACATGTTATTTTAGAGACAGCTGTTTTTGGTGCCTTTCTCCCTCACAGTGGGCCTACTGTGGTTCACACACACACACACACACACACACACACACACACACACACACACACACACACACACACACACACACACACACACACACACACACACACACACACACACATTGTATAGCCATGACCACATGAGGGCGCCGTTTCTCTTACTAGCAAATATCTTGTACGTTGTTTTGATGCTGTGTCTCACACACACACCCTCTTACTTTAATTGTTCATTACTGATAATTTACTACATACACAATACAACTTGTAATACAAGAGTCTTGAGTTGATTTTGATAGTTGGGACAGACAGTAAAGATTAGGAGGGAGCGAGAAGACCCTCCCATGGGACCCATAATGGGATTAAGGTCCCATGTCAGATTCAAAACTCACGTTGCCATTTGTGGTTTGTTCTTTGTTCTTGGATTAACCAAACCACCAATATGACCCTATGACCCTTCTTGTTTTAAGACATTTGTTAGAAATACTAATCTGGTTGTAATAAAGCTGCTAATTATGCAGGACCAAAACCAGACTTCTCAGTAAATGAATTGATATTTTTGAATGTGATTTCATGTCTCCAGGTTGAACTCAACAGTAGAGTGTATCCCCTACCACCTGCAGCTCTTGTCGGAGAACGCCTTGCAACTCATTCAACAGTATCCTGCTGCAACCTACATCTGTTACACAGACCTGCTTATTCTTTGTCATGAAACTATCTTACAGCTGCCACCCCCTAAGTCTTTTTCAGGCCTATATTGCTTATATTGCATGACTAGTGTTTTAGATATTCAGTTAGGAAATGTGTACATGTGACTAACCATTAATATGAACTCTGCCTGTGATGACACCTTGACTTTGCTGACCTCATATATGACATTGTGGCTGATTGTTCAGACAACGTCCCCACTCGTTATCTGGTGAATGACGCCTGTGTGCTCAGTGGCAAGCCTCTGGTGTCAGCAAGTGCACTGAGAATGGAGGGACAGGTAAGGTAGAAAGGCTTTTGTGCATCAATGTAGCAGAAGTCCATCAGCTCCTCTAGATATGTAATGTTTTCTTACCAGCATTAAAGCCTTCTTGCTCTGTGTGTGTGTGTGTGTGTGTGTGTGTGTGTGTGTGTGTGTGTGTGTGTGTGTGTGTGTGTGTGTGTGTGTGTGTGTGTGTGTGTGTAGCTGACAGTATATAACTACTGTGGAGGCCCCTGCTACAGATGTCTGTACCCACTACCCCCACCACCAGAGACAGTGACCAACTGTTCTGACGGAGGGGTGTTGGGAGTGGGTGAGTCTCGTCCCCTTACTTGCCCAGGAGCCATTAACTTTATACAAAGTACATTCTGTGTAAATGATAGTTGTTAGTAACATGTTCCACTTTTCTTTAAGTTCCAGGGATAATGGGCTGCTTCCAAGCTTTGGAAGTCCTCAAGATTGCCTCTGGACAAGGCTGTATCCTTTGGTTTCCCATTCTGAACTCCCACATTACATACAGTACCTACCTTGGACATTTTGTTGCTTTACATCAGAATTTTCCACAGAGTCATCTGGATGAATCAACAAAGAACTGCTGAAAGGGCTTTCATTGTAGCACAGTTAGCGATGGGAAGGGTGTTTTGTGCCTGTCTGATAAAATATGCACTCTGCTGACTCTTCATTTGCCATTCCCATGATAACTCTTTTGAAGCTGTTGTGGTTAAAGTGTTCTCATGCTAACATTGAGACTCACATCAGAGAATAGACTTCCCCTATCCTGCCCTCTGTCTTGCATTGTGGTACCCATGCTAACACCTGGCCCTTATGCATCAGTCAGGGAAGTACCGTACTGTTTTCCTATCAAAACGGCTGAATGTTGCTATGGTGCTCATACACAAATGGGGGACGTGGCAGCCGATTTCTCTGAATCAAGCAACGCGGTGATACTTTTCAACAAAGTAGCCTTTTCCTTGACACGGCGTGCCAGCTTCCTGCGGCCAACAGCTGGTGATGTTTGACGCTCAAGATACCAGATTCAGGTCCATCAAGTTGCGGCCCAAGCAGGCCGGCTGTGCAGTGTGCGGAGAGAACCCCAGTGTAAGCCAGCTAGTGGATTATGAGGCGTTCTGTGGGTCTGCTGCCACTGATAAGGTTGGTCATAAGAGTCAGAACTGCTGGTGTACCCCGTATTATGGGGTTGTGCACATTTTCACGGGAATATTTCTTTTTGTAAGTAATAAGAAGTGTTTCTGACATCTACTGGATTTTGCCATACATGTCATTATTCTCTAATCATAGGAAAAACCTCTCATTGCCTGATATCATGTGTTTCAGTGCCGCAAACTCAACCTCCTTTCCAAAGACCAGAGGATCACAGTACAGGTAGGGAATATATAGTCCAGAACAGTTGGCCATTGCGTGACTCCCTGTATTTAGTGCTGTTTATTGTATGATTACTCACAATTTTCATGTGCATTCATAAACTGATTACATCTCAGCGCTGACCCAGCCCCAAATGGGAAATGACTTAAAATGTGCCTGTAGATTTTCTGTGGGAAAGAATAACATGTTCTATTTGGCAGTGAGAGCAGTGGTAGTGGATTGCATCTGTTCCTGGAGAATTGGTGCTTTCAAACCCACTGAGTCATTAGGCACAGAGATTGGGATCATGATTGATTGGGCTGTAATCGAGATTGTGCAAAGGGTCTCTATTTAGAAAACAGTTTTGTTTCCTGTGATTTAAGGAAAAGCAGTTACAATGTTCATATTACTCCACAAATCCAAATCCAAGCAACATTTCAACATTTGCTGAGAGTAATTTAGGTTTCCCTGTTTAACCATAGATATCAATGTCTTTACCCAAAAGATAAAGCCACGCCTCTCTCTAATTATAAAGTTATTAGTATTTGTGCATTAAGGCCTGTTTTAATGTAATTCCAGGATTATAAATCGATAATGGACAATGCGGAGCCCCATCTCTTGTTGGATGTGCGCCCTCCTGTGGAGGTGGATATATGCCACTTACCTTTCTCTCTTAGTATCCTTTCAGTGATGGAGGCACAACATCAATCTCCTGTTTCCCATTTCTGTGTGATGATGCTCCTTATATTGTTGCCAGACATTCCCCTCTCAAGTTTAGAGGAGAGGAAGAGTGAACATATGCAATTACTTCAGGAGAAAATCAGCCAGTTGAAACAGCAGATGGAAGGTGACTGCCGGCCTCCAGGTAACATGTCAAAACACCTTTTAGGGTCCGTACATGTTGTTTGAAATGAACAGGCACGTAGAGCCACTTGTGCATATTCACAGTCCACTTTGTGGTCTCATACAGTAGGGCCGCAGGCTTATTTTGGATAGCTAGTAACAGGTTGTAATGGGGTTGCTAGGTGACCCCTTTTTCCAAAACAAGTGTGGTCAATCTGAGCAGCTGGCCTGCTTCAGAGAAATTAATATTCAAAATGTTATTTTGGTGAGGTTCTGGGCATTGAGCTTTCTTTATCAATGAGCTAAATTTAGCTTTGTGGCGTTTTAGCTTGGCATTTAATACAGCCTTGGTTGTTTATTATTTGCACAATCAACTCTATGATTTTAAGTATATCACTTAATGTAATATTTGTGTCATTCAAAGTCTTGTGTTCAGCTTTCTGTACCTTACAGTGTTTCTCTGTGTTCTTTCATCATGGTTAAGGCTAAGTATATTGAAGTTAATTAATACTTTGAATCTAACGCATAGTGAGTCTTTAAGATTCACTGGTGTCGCCAAACTAATCTCTCAGTGTTTTCTCTCTGCCGATTCCTCCAGTGTATGTGATCTGTAAGCTGGGTAACATCTCTCAGAAGGCGGTGCAGGTTGTAGAGAAGATGAGTGGATCAGAAGTGGACAGAATCACAGTGAAAGACATCAGTGGAGGCCTCATGGCTTGGGCAAAGAGAATAGACCCCACGTTTCCACAGTACTAATCCATTTTAAATGCTTTTTTTGGGTCAATAAACTGCATTGTGTTTGTCATCAATGTTGATTTTGTTTTATTATATATACTGTATGTGTACTGAACATCTTCCAGGTAAATTGGCTTTAATGGCATTACTGAACAGCAAAATCTCACATACAAAGTGTAACAATAGACCAGTTCCTAAAATGTGTTGTGTAACCTGCTGTGTATAGATCGTGTATAGAGCTGGCAGTTAGATAATACGTAAGCATCCTTGCAAAATCAAATCTCTCTTCCTGTTTTTTCTTTCAATTCTTAGAATTAGTAATAGTTAATTGAACAGATAGCTTCCTCATTTCAAAGGAAATTAACATACACTTTCCATGTCAGGGTCCTGAAGCAGACACAAAGGCCCATATAGCCCTGTTTTCCCTTTAAACCTCTGTTAAGCTGTTTAGGCTATAGGTTGAGAGACAGCATAGTAGAGACTTCAACTTTCTTGTTTATTTATTAAAGTACAGTGAAATCAATTCATTTCTCATTTTGCTGATGACATTAAAAGGAACCCGTTCAAGGGCACATGAGGACTCTTGGACCCCACTTTGGAAACCAGTTACAAACCGATCCGGGTCGTGTAGAATGGAGTTTTGTTTCTTGGCATGGCCAAGTTGAAATAACGGAAAAGAAAAGCACATGCGCATTGACTTGAGCTCCATCGGAGGCGCCATTGCTTCACATATTGCTGTAGTTCAAGTTTTCCTCCCCACACATGGAAAGTCAGTTATGCGGAGAAAATAAAAAGACTCCAAGCCCCAGCGACGGTCGCTGCTCATTTTTTCGTCAAGCAGGGGGAGTAGACACAGCTGGAGGGAATAAAGATGCGCATGAATTTACAATCTGGAATAAAAGATAAGAGAAAATAAATGGACGGCTCGGTTAGTCTCAGCTCGCATGTATGTAAAACTAATGTCGCAATTTGTTACATGTAAACTACGACGCTGCGCTTTTGTGTGTGACTTCCATACAGTGCAGAATTTGAAACTTCAGACTTCGCTTTCCTCAGTTGATGGAGTTACAAAGTGTCTGCATTAAACTCACAATGGAAAGAAAAGCGCCCTTCGCTGACTGTGAAGGTAAAGTATCATTTCAGAAATATTTAAAGCGACGTTTAGTTGTAAACGGGCTTTACGTGAAGAGATATCTAGTTCAACTACAAGAAGTCATCTGAATGTATAGATTCAGGTCTTGTATAACTCGTTTTGCTGGCATTCTCGACTCTCGGGTTGTCTTCTGCCAGCAAGCCAATCGAAAGTGGGAGGGGTGCAGATGTTAAGAAGCCTTGGTTCCAGATGTTTATGGAGTTTGAACTCTGTAAACACAGAAAGGATACGCTTTTTTCAACCTTTACGTGTCTTTTAGGCTATTATTTAATTGTTTTGCGCACGAGCAGTAAGGCCTGTTAGTATAGTTTTGTTAGTTTACCGAATGTCAAAAAGGTCGATAGTAAAGTTAAAACTTATGATACTATACACAAAAGTACAAGCTGTGGCTAGCACGGTCCGTTTACAAAAAGGCATTTATGAGTTAGCTTAAAGCTAACCCTGGGAAGCACTTAGAACCAAAACAATGCAAGGCAGCAACAAAACACAACACAAGTAGGCTAAAAATCTAATGGTAGTCTAGGAGAAGTACAAATTCAAGTTTTAAGAAACAATTATAGCAAGGGGAAAACTATTGATAAAGATTTTGTGGTCTTAATTTTGAAAAATATGTATATAAGCGTAACTAACAATTTGATATTAGTTGGTGGTGAAATCCTTTGTGAGTTGAGAAGGCAGATTGGCTGAAACATGTTTTTCTAAATAAATTCAACTAAAAAGTGTTACAATGAGAAGAAAAGTAGCAGTTTCATTCATACAGCCAGGCAGAATGAGAGCCTCTAATGTGCACCAGTCCTTTACTGTCTCTACTGTATTCAGACAGGTGAATACTTTTTTCATTATTAAAAATAGCACTGTGTGTGTCTGTTTGCGGTGACAGGCTTCCTGTGGTCAGAATGGATTACTGACTTCAGTAAGGAGAAGGAGCGCCACTTCAGGATATGATGCTCTTTGCAGTGAGAAGTCTGCGGAATTATTCACAGACTTTTTCTCCATCGCCTGCCCATCTAGTGAATGAGTGTGTGTTCTATGAGCTCAGGTGGGCGGATCACCTATTACCCCTCTTAATTCATGAAAAACAATGTCACTTTGATCAACTTATATATTGCTGACTCGCTACCACTGATGAAGACCAAAGATTTCCCCGACCAAGAGTCAACTGTGCTTTTTTCTGCCAGCCTTCACTAAAACCTCCACTATTCAACATTCTACGTTGCCATTGGAAGAAACCCAATGTCTGCCTCCTCTCCCCCATCCTTACCTCGAGCCTTCCTCCACTCTCTCCATCCGCACCACCCATCCTCGTCGTCCGCCCCGTCGCCGAGCCCACCCGGACTGCTGTACACACGGCTGTCCAACGGCAGTCACAGCATCCCCAGCCCCACTAACTCTCGCAGCTCTTTCCATGGGGTGTCCTTCCTGCTGCAGATAGGACTGACCAGAGAGACGGTGAACCTGGAGGCCAGTGACCTGTCGCTGTCTTCTGTCAAGGATCTGGTGTGCTCCATAGTGGACCAGAAGGTAAGCGACTTATCGAAGCACCCCCTTTCATATGATTCACACTCTGTTTTCAGTTAGAAAGGACATCTCTCATCAAACATTGTTTCTCCAATGTCTTCTGAAGTGAAAGGTTTTCCACATACACATGCAAACCAACTACAATTGGCTTGTTTTCAAACTTTAGCAGGAATACCCAAGGTAGCGGAGGACCAACATGATGCACTAACATGTGTTTTGCCATCTTCTACCATATTCGTTTAATTCTCAGACATCTGGGCCTCGTATCCCAAAATGAGTCAACACCGCAGAAGCATGCACATGGACAGCACGGATGCTCCTCCAGTTACAGCACACAGTGTAGTAGTTATTTACATTGTGGTATAATGTTACTGGAGTGTTGGACCTACTTTATTTTCTATGTCAAGTCAAGTGAAGTCATTTAATTTGTATAGCACATTTAAACGAACAACAGTTGACCCAAAGTGCTTTACAGGTAGAGCAGGGAAGGCAGAAACAGTATGCCTTAAAGTGTGCAAGATTCCATGAAAGCAGTTAGGCAAAGGTAAAATCAAATAATGTAACATAGAATAAAACAACAATGGAACAAAATATGCAAATACAAAAAGATAAGAAAAAGTTGAGTTCGGTTCATTGCTCTGAAAATGGAAAATGGAGTTAAAAGCAAGAGAGTAAAAATGTGTCTTCAGGTTTGATTTAAAACTGGCAATTGTGTTACAGGATTTGATATGGGGTGGTAGGGAAATCCAGAGTTTGGGGGCTACTACAGAAAAGGCTCGGCCACTCGGCAGTGGCTCTATGCCACTGGTAATGTGTTGTAATGACAGTGGAGTGTAGCCTCAGCATAAGAAGTGGCTTTAAATACAAGTATAGGCTTCATCATTTGCCATCTCATATATTGCTTGTGTGAGAATATCTAAAGTGCAAATCAACGGCGCCAGCTTTAATTTGCCTGTTCTTGTTCATTTGTGCTGGAAGTGGTTAGGCCAGTCCTGATCATGGTCTGTTTATAACGTGCAAAGTAAAGAATGGGGATAAAACATGACATTTTTCTTTCTAATTTGAAGTGGCCCCATATAATAGTAAGCATAAGCTACCTCACCACAGATGTTGTGCCTTTCATATGAAGTGGTTTTGTCTGTCAGAAAAATATGTTTTGCACTAGTGCAAACACCAAAAAAGTATTTCACATAAACTGGAGCGTTAAACTAGCAGTACCTTTGTACAGTAAGTTATACAATAAGTATTGCAAATTAAAATTGAAAGTTGATAACATCTATTATTTATCTACTCAAATTATATTATTTCTAAACATACTGTATGTGCAATAGGTGCTCTAAGCCTCTCACTCAGTATTTTTTGAGCCCATGCATGCATACTTCATAGCTGTGTAGGATTAATGGTGTGCAAAGCCTGTTGGAATAATGAAATGGCTCCTGTGTGCATCCGCACGTTGCTTTTTTTTTTTCTAACCTCTTGTGAATAATGATGATTACTCCCTTTGTGTCGGTAATTATCATCGACTGGATAAAAAGAGGGTGATTAAGAAAAAGCACTTTCATCAGCCACCAGGATCTGAACATTTAGGTCGGTCAGAGAGCTATATTTGTGTTTGAGATGATGATAATGGAAATAAGGAAACAAAGAATGAGGAACAGACTTGTGTTGAACAACAAGTGGAAGATAGTGAAGGACCTTTCTGTATTGAGCCTGTGTCCTTTGGTTCCACGTTGTCCAAGTTGACATTCCAGAGGAGCAGAGTAATGTTGTTGTTCTTTACGAGGTCTGCTGATTCTCGCTAGCTAGTTATGAACAGTTCTGGTCTGTAGAGCAGAAAATCTCATCACTGCGCATATTTACATGGATCCTGTAACATATTGGCATAGTTGCAAGAATCTGTAACAGGAAAAGGGTGGGAAATATGATGCTTTGAACACAGCCCGTAAAAGAAAATCAGTGCAGTGCATTCTGTGTGAGTGGTTTGATTGATTGATTGATTGATTGATTGATAGCTTTTATTTTGAACATGTAAATAAAATAAAACATCAGAAAAAAATAGTAATAAAAAAAGTTAAAAAATAAAACTCCATAATTTCCAGTACTTAAAGACCTCTATTTACACATGTAAAAAGGAGTAGGAAGAAGTAAAACGTATGTACTCCTACCCCTTTATACCCTTTCTATCATATTAAATGAGTTAGCTACAAAATAATAAGTCTATAGAGATAATAAATCTGTAATCAATGAAAATATATATTCAGAAGTTCTATTCACATTCATATATTTACCCAAACACAACAATAATTATACACATACCACAAATTGTTCAATATAGCCCAGGTTGTTAATTGCACTGTGTCTCTCTGTACCTCTGGAATATCATTTCTTTGAACATCTTTTTGAATTGGAATATGTTTAGACATTGCTTTAATTCATTATTTAGTTTATTCCAAAATGTAGTGCCACTGGCAGATAAACAGAAACTTTTCCTTGTAGTTCGAAAACTGGGAGTCTTAAATTTTGACTTTCCCCTTAATTCGTAGCCCCCCTCTCTTTCAGAAAATCTTTTCTGTATATTGCCAGGCAATACATTGTTTCTCGCCTTGAACATAATTACTGCTGTTTGAAATTCGACTAGGTCAAGTCATTTTAATGCTTTAGACTGTGAAAATAGTGAATTGGTGTGTTCCAAATATCCAGTGTTATGAATTATTCTTATTGCTCTTTTTTTGAAGTATAATTAACGATTTCAATGAATTTTGATATGTGTTGTATAGTACAGTGGGTGCTGATAATGTGCCAAATTGAGATCAGGATCACCTATTGTCTGTGTATCATTTTGAATCATTCATTTAAAGATGCCATGCACTCTGATCAAATATGACAGGAAACTATCTAATTTATGGCCATGGGAACTTTGAAAAGGCTATAGTGTAGACAATTAACATCTGAACATACTGTACATCCTTTTCATTATAATATACTGTCATCACCACATAACATATCCAGCCCGTTCATCCACATTTCTTCTATTAAACACTGCCAAATGCAGTGTACTGCCTCAACTATTTCATGAAATCCAGCCACATGGCTTTGATATCAATGGAAAATATGACTGTTGGCCTTCTGCGCTCTCCAGTCCATCCCGGCCTCACTTCTTGTTCTAAAATATGCCTGACAATGGTGAGCCTTTTAACAAAGTCCGCTCATCCTGGCCAACTTTTCCAGCTGAGGATCTCTGACCCGGGCTTAGCCGTTGACAGTCGTCCCAGGATGTCTCCAGTCAGCAGAAGCTCAGGTGTCTGTCAGCAGAGGCGAGACAGGAAAACGCTTTAGACTTCATGTGGTAATATCTGCATGGAGATAGAGCAGTGACTGTAAAAAGAGATAAAGTCTGGATGGAAGTGTATTCCCCCCTTCGTGCTGCTGTTTCCTCCGCTGAGAGCTGGCCTGCTTCACAAAGTGACTCACCACTCAGCCATGCAACAAACAGGGATTCTTATTCCGACTTAAATCTGTCCATTCAGTGTCAGGTTTTCTGCTGTATCGGCTGTTATGAACTTTTACAGTGGGATTTAGTTGTGTGTAAACCATGATCATGTTGGATCTTGCTAGCTTTCAACCTTGTGGCTGAGCAATTTGTCCATCCTTCTGCTGATTATGTGGGTCCCTGTGCCAGCAGGGCAACCTAGATGCACCTTTCATGGCATCCCAGTTTGCATTCAGGCATGCTGGTAGATGTAGTTCCTCCAGTGTGTCCTGTCTCTGCTCTGGGTTTTCCCCAGTACACAGTACCTACTCTGTGAAGCAGAGAGATGCTGGGCTACACACATACTTAGTTACTGAAGTTACATCAAGTTAACTTGTAATGTAATTTCGCCATTATTTTTTACATGTCTAGTACTGAATATGCCATGCAATCACTGTCTTCATACTACCGTTTTTCTTCAACTTCCTTAATGTCTTCACTCTCGACAATCTCCACAGGCATCAGAAACTTAGGAGAAAACACAAGCAGCCCATGCTGACCAATCATTGCGGTCCCAAGGTGGTATCTCTGTCGCTGCTGCAGCCCCCTGACGTGTAGTAAGATTGAAGTGAAATGAGGTGAATGTCATCTACGTAGGTATGCCCCTTAACGCATTAGTATACTGTATATCCAGCTTAACATTCATACTTTTCATTGCAGACAGTGGGCCCAGCCATTCTACACAGAAACCTCATTTAGGCTGCTTGTATCTGCCATCTCATTCTTTCACGATGTTCTCAAAGCTTGTGACCATAGCTTAAGGACAGAAAGTTGAAGTGAGTGCTTTACTTTGTTGCACGGTTGTTGTTGTTGTTGTTGTTGTTGTTGTTGTTGTTGGCGGCACATTTTTAGTTTTCTTGTTAGTGTTCCTCTTTGTAGCCTGTTCCTTCACTGGCTTGCCAAACTAGAGTGTGAAGATGTGTGAGGTCTTTTGATGTATAGACAGCAACATCATGACACACTAATGTCCAATTTTCAATGAGCCTTTGTATTAATGACTTTACAAACCATAGAGACAAGCCTGTATGCCATAGCAAATGCAGCTGTAACATTTCCAGATGTTTGCATGCGCTCTCTTTTACTGTATCTAATGTGTAATGGCTTCAAGGTTGACATTTCATATCTTTCCTGAACACTTTAGTCTTGAATCAGTGTCATTGTTTGACGGGGAGTCATGCAGCCTGTTATAATAGCTGTGTATTGTATAGATTTTGTACGGCTCATGTGCCTTCCTGCTAAAGACTCAACCACATGACTTGGCCAGCGTCCACAGAGTAGATTTGTTTTCTTTCTGTTCTCTGTGCTGATCTGAAGTTGGTTGTGATAGTAGTGGTTTGGACCTAATTCACCAACTTTAGTGATTAAGGTCAACCTTCCAAGTCCAGGGCAACCTGATCTTGGTAGCTTCAGTCTCAGTCTTTTAGAGCAGCTATTGCAGTCACTGCTCCTGCAATCTACTGAATACTTTAAAATATGACCGTTCTAGTGTCACCACTTGGCACAAGAGCATTGACTCGAAGCCAGGCTCCTAGAGGACTGTGAGAAAGGATTAAGGGAGCCAGTCAATGGGTGGTGGAGACCCTCCCAGTCGGGTTTCCATCTAACTCACAACAGAGCATTGACAACCCCCTGTGGCTACATGCAACTCCAAGACGGGACAGGCTTGTTTCACTGGTCAGGTCCTGACTTTTCTGTCTGGTTTTGGGGCTTGATGAATGGGGCGAGATAAACATCCATAGCTTCCACTTGTTGAGCGCTTCCTGTTTGGTGTCGCCCAAGTCCTCTCGTGCAGCCAGCAAGGGAGCAGTGGCGGGACAAAAGTTCATGACTCCCTGAGAATGACTCCCAGTTAGCCAGCTGGTCAGCCTGGACAGCCAGCCAGCTACAGAACATTCCTCTTCACCCAGGCATTTTTGGAGGATGATGTGATGTTGCTCGGGATGGGTGGGAATAGACTGCTAGGAAACTGAAATATTCGAAGCTAAACACTTTCTCTGGTAGTACTGAACATCTGACAAATTTTAATGGATGCTGCAATGGCGATTACAGTCAATGGCGCTATCTGTTTTTAATATCCTACAAATACACAGTGGAGATGCTTTTTGGTAAATGTTGGTAGAAACGTGTTTTATATAAATTTACAGCGTAGCTTGGCATTAGTTAAAGGTTTTTCTTGCTATCAAAAAGGGATGATAAAGCTAATAGCAGGATAAAGGACATTTGAAGTTCTTTTGGCATAGGTAATGGAAAAAGAAACATTAAACCTTCGCCTCAAATGTTTTTTTATGAATACTTTACTTTTAGCGCTTGTCCTTAGGATGTTGCTGCAATTTGAGCTGGAAATGCAGTGAAAGGCAGCTGCCTCAGCCACAGGTTTCCCTACTGGTTTTGTCAGTGCTGTAACTCGCAGTCTCTGGTTGAGGGCTGTACAGCTGCCTCTGTAATTAGCGAGACAAAGGCCTTTTTGAGTCAGAAACAGGCTACGTTGGACAAAGTACAGTAAAATAGCATTATATTATAAAAATGAAAGGATTTGGATAGTTCTAAACCTTTGAGCAATCTCACTCGCATGATGCAACGTAACACTTGGCAGAGAAAAAAAGATTGGCTCAACATTCCTTCTTCAAGATTAATTTAATTGAGTTGCAACAGTAGAGACAGCTTTTTAGGTCTGCATTTTTACACTTCATGATGGTGTTGTATCTGCCTTTAGGTGCCATTAAGGTTATTGTGTCCAACTGTGTTTAGAAGATTTAGCTTTGGTGATTAAGCTTTTGAATATAGAATCAAAAATAACTGTAATCTCATCAGCCCTTTCACCTAAGATCTGCTTGTGGTGTTGAGGTCTGTCATAAAGATAGACCTTGCGTGGGTATCTATAGTCATAAGGAGAAGAAAATGAGAAGAGAAAATCGCAAGAAAGAAAGGTGCAGATGGAAAATGGAGAGACTGCAGTTCACATCGACCAAAACTAACTGAAACACGCGGGAAATAAATCACCACCATCTCCCTCTCTCCCTCCCTTCGACAGTATAAGCTCACATCTGCATGTTCCTATGGAGCTGGCAGCCATATTTCACCCCAGAGGACGTCCCAACAGCACAGGGCTTTCTGTGTGATATACATGAGGCCAGACGTTTCCTGGAAAGCACATTCAGCTCCTTCTAAAAAAAAAATAAAAATAGGTCACCGTTAAGTCAAAATATTCACTGTTGGTATTGGTTCTTGGTTATGGCCTTAGCCTTTTTCCAACTGCGATGGTTTTCAGTGTTCATTTCCAGGCTTTCTGATGTATTCCAAAGCCACCAAGTTCACTAAATTGATATCACAATTGGGATTGCTGACAAAAAAAAACCTTCCATGTACAACTCAAAAGCCTACTTGCACAAGGAATCTATCAATTTCCCAAGTCTTGGAGTAATTTGTGGAAAAGGGAGAGAGAGAAGAAAAAGGGAAGAAAAAAAAAAATCTCTGAAGTTAAGTGAACTAAGTAATTTCTACCATCTGTAGTGCACATTTCTGCCGCCTTGCTCTCCTCTAAATGTAAAGTGGCAAGGCAGAACACAGGGCCTGGCCACAAGAGTTAGAGAGAATGACAGAGTGGAGAAGAGTGGTCCTCTCCAGGGACAGGGGGACAGCCCTATTGGCAGGCCTTGCATGGGGCACAGAGGGGGTTGCGGCCACCGTACGGCTGATGTGCTGCCGTTCAGTCTGTGCCAGACCAATCAATAGAAGGCCGCTCCTGCCACCAAGTGTGGCTTTGCTTTGGATTTTCTGCCCAAATGCCCTTCACCATACTTGACTTTTGCCAGTGGTGGGAGATAATCTTGAATCACTCCAATCTCTGTTAATGCTGGCTGAATGGGCTTTGATTGTGATTGTATTGAAGTGGTAAGCAGCAGCAATGTTGAACCATTTAATACACAGGAATCCTGGTGACTTTGTCCTTGTGAAGCCAACCACATGTGGTGATTTAGGAGCACTTCCGGAGAAACTCCATTCATAAATTTGTAACCGTAGCATAACACAGTTCGCTGAAAGAGGATATCTCATTTCCCTTATTAATTTACTCATTAACAGCTTGAGTTTCTCCTCTACTTAGACTGGAGTTCTTCCTTCACTGCACTTGCTGACAACCTCAGCACACTTAGAGGACTCCAACCATGACAAATGCTGAAGAGGAGGGGCCGATTGACATGCACACTGCCCTCTTCAAGATATTAACCCTCGCTTATTTGACCTGGTTAATCGCTAATGTCACTGTTCAGAACTGAAGAACTCAAAAGGCTAGTACAAACAGATGTTTTAACATGCCAAAAATGTTTCCGGTGTCCTGCAATGAAGACCACATGGTGTCTGTTGTAGCTACACAGTCATATCAGCGTGGCATTATTGATCCCTGCAGTAGGAGCACGTTGCAGAATGTCTTATTCTGTGTTGTTTTCTCAGCACTGTTTGCCTTTCCTGTCTTTCAGCGTAGTGAGTGATCAGTCAAACTGATAGGAAGGTGGCAGGGGAAGTGCAATTACATGTTGATACAAAGAGAATACAACAAGAAACCTACTGTGTTATGAAGGGAATATGTCTTTGCCACAGGCCAAATGCAAAGAAAAGTAGTTGTATTACAATTGCACTTGTTTGATTGGCTTGTTTGAGCATTTTTAAACCCAAGGGGAAACAGTCAGCCACTCAGCATGACTCCTTCTGCCACTGTGTCTCTTTCTCCAGCCATACTCACTGTTCGGTTAGTTCCCCTCAGAGCCGCTCCCTGTTTCCATATTCTCTCTGCTCCTGCTCTCCAATCTGCTGTGGTCGGTCGAGCAGCACAGCCTGTTCAGTCTGTGTGCCTGCGTTCAAATGGCTTTTCTCTACACTGCACTTGCCATTATTCTTGTCTGTGTGTTTAAATGTTCAGAGAAATTGCCTTTTTGGTGTCTATATTTTGATATAGGTGACAGCTTGAGTGTTGGAATTTGGCTCCACTGAGTAGTTGGTATAGTTTTGTTAATGTAGTTCTTTTACATAGGTACAGTTGTATTCCTGTGAAAACGCTAATTCAACAAAAGAACGTCTGTAAAAGCAAGTCCTCATTTTTACATCATAAAAAAAGAGAAAACCTCAAGCAGCTAGCGCCTGCTCACTTTCTGTAACATCAAACCCATAGCAATTATTAATGTTTCTGTTGAGCAACAGCAGCATGTTCCTGCATCCTGCTATTACCGCTCACCTTTTGACCTCCTGCTCTGCCAGAACACGAGAAAGTGTAGTTGTAATCAATCTCACATAAATTCCTCCCAGGTTCACCTGTTTATTTGCCCCGTGTGGAGGTGAATCTGGTGGCTGTCCCCTGCACTCCAGGCCAGAGAGAGGAGATGGAGTGTGTACTGCATTATATCTGCGAGGCGGAGGCGCTGGCGGAGGATCGCGGCGGGGCTATAACTCATCTGCAGTGTGCGGGGGCCTGGCCAAGCATGTCTTAGATCACACTGCTCTCTTCCTGAGAGGCCTTAGATCCTGTGACTCAGGCTTCCTCTTCTCTGCTTCGCCTCTGGACACTGTTAACGCATGCAATACACACAACACACACACACACACACACACACACACACACACACACACACACACACACACTTGCAGTTATCGAAAAGAGATGAGACAGTTTCTGTCATGTATGTAAAAAGAAATGGTGCTATAAGGTCAAACTCCACCTGGCTCTCATTCTCTCATTGGGGATACAGTGGCTAGCAACAAACACTGACCTCATCACCATTATCTCTCCACTCCACTTTACTGCTTTTGTACTTGAGGCCAAATTACCACAGAAGACTATTGTTTCTCTGGATTCAAATAATCAAAAGCCTGGTGATATAATTGCGGGATTTTCTTTGGAGAGCAACGTTTCGTAAAACCAGGATAGGGATTTGGCTGGAAACCATCAGCCACTGTGGTTGATGTAAAATGGGTAAGCGGTATAGCTTTGTTAGCATCTCCTGATGATTGAGAGAGGTCTAGGATGACAGGTGTAGAGTCTCATACTACACTGTGGTCTGGACAAGGCCCTGGGCCTAAGCTCAGTGGTTAAGAGTTGTGATTCCACCTTGTCTGCACCAGAAATGGATATACACACATATGCTAACATACGCAGTTCTCAGTTTACGGTAAGAAGGAAACCAGCAGTGAATTAATTGCATATGAACACTTGCATAGGGCACTATTTCAAACCCCTGCGTTTCTTTTCCTACCAGTGAGCTATGCCTCAGCCAGGCTGCAGTGTTCACACTTCTCTGAAACGTGCAGGGTAAAGACAAAGAGTGACAAGTTGCCTAGGGCTCTGAGGTGTTGGCCAAACAATAAGTTCCTGCGTCATGTTCGTACAAAGCAGCTGCATTAAGTGGGGAGAAGTTACAGCTGAGTGATGGTGACGATTTTCAAGTTTGGTGTGTGTTACAGTTTTGAAAGCGCATTGCCACGGTGTGATGCACATTGAAATTGACTGTAGCGGCAGATGTATTTCAAGTAAAGCTTTATTCCACGCTAGGCTGAAACTTTGAGAAGCATCAGATGTGACCGGATCTGTTGTTTTAAAGAACATACTGCCGTGTTCCATATGATACAGCCTTATACAGTAAAAACCTGTGAATGAACCAATCTGCCACATGGAAGGAAATAAGTTAGTCAGCCTGTAGAGTGAGAAAGTCACAGCTTTTCTTGCAGCTCTCCCACCAAATGAGTTTCCTTTCCGCTGCATGTGGCTGCTTCAGTTGGTTACACTTAGTAGAGTCTTCCTTTTTGCAGCGGAAAATACGCTGACTTGACTTCAGGAGGAACACATGGTAGGAATGTGTGTATGTTATGCAGACTGATGGGATGAGTTTGCTTGATCTGATCCTGCAAGTGCACAAAGATGCCTGCTTGAATATAAACCATATCAGGGTAGTCCCCTCCCTCTCCCCTCCCCCCTCCTTTGCTCTTTCTGCCTCCAGCTGTAGTGTGTTTTTCTTGGCCTGTGCCTGCAAACAGAGGAGCAAATAGTTTTATCTAATGTACCATTGAAATTAAGCCGTTCTTTTCATGCACTGGCTGCAGAGCAGAAAGGAAGTGCATTATATGCAGGTGCTTGAGTTATCATAGATTGTGGTCAGTAGATCTACAGGATATTGTAAGAACCTGCAAAATCATTTACAGAAAAATAGAACAGTGGGTGGTGTGGTAGGTGCTGTCACATGGCATCACAAAGCTCTCTGACTTTAGTAAATGTTTCATCTGTTGCAACTGAGTGAAGCTCTCAAGTTCTCCGAGGATGAGCTCATTCAAACTGGAACTAGACCGATAAATTCGGCCGACCTAATGTAAGAAGTTGAAGTACATAAATGGCAAATAATTGTTGGAGGTAATTTAAAAAGAGTGTCTTTATCACAAAGTTTATCCACCAGAAAGAAGTAACAAGTATTTTTCAAATGTAAAGTGTCCCATGTATTACATAACATGGTCACAGCCCTGTAATAACCAAATTGAAGGGCTCCTTATTGTTTAATGTAAAAAAGAAGAAGATTGGCTGATGCATTGTTATTACATTTTTTTAAATATCAATATCAGTATCGGTTTAGCGCTAACAAAAATGTACTAGGTCTGGGACACACGTTAAAGGAATAGTTCAACATTTTCCTGCCAAGTCAGTTAGTTATTTCTGAGACCACATACTGAGTTTCTTGCCTCCTTCCTTGTACTCATGGTGTGTTTTGCATCCTAATACATTTCTCTTGCGTGTTTTCATTTAAACAGCCACCGTTATTTTGTGCTTCAGATGTGGAATTGATGCTTATTAGCAATCGTTTTTCATCTCGAAAGGTCACAGGTTAAGTAGCAATGTGTTTGGTTGTTCTTGTGTGCTTGCGGTAGCACTTCAACACTTTGTGTAAGATGTTCTGCTCACTGCTGATTCCAGTCAGTTCATTAGGCTTGGAACTAGTAAAAAAATAAACAAAAGTACAGTGAGGACATTTGCACCATCATAGTAAATTAGTTAAAATTCTTACAGCCAAATTATTGTATATGGAAACTGTTAATGGAGGACCAAAACACACTTAATGTTGAACAAGACAGTGGAAAACCAGCGTGTTTCCAGTGCGCCTTTTCTTGATGCCTCGCTCCAAGTGACAAATGAAATATGTTTATGCCCGCTTCTAGTCATTAAATATAATTCGCTGCGCATGTGTTTCTCGTACCATGTTGTGTGGAAAACTTTTGCTTGGTATTACATTAATGATATGTAATGAAAACAAATACAATTCCACTGTTGACTTTAATAAATTAACACAGTTTTCCACACTGTGTTTGATGTGACTTGAACAAAGTAATTACGCAGTTTTCCCTCAAGGTTCTCGTGAGCACATAATTGGATTTTCCAATGCATTCGCTAGACGACTTATTGAAGTATATTTTCCTCCGTTGTGGGCATTAACATACACCTCAACGTCAAACAATGGTTTCCCCATTGTTTTGACATCAAAACTGTTTTCCTATTTGTGAAGCCCTCGCTATGGCTCAGTGGAACTTTCATGACTTACTGTGGAGCATTCAGCACACATGGTGTCTATTAAATCTGCTGTACATTAAAACTCATCAGGTCATGCTTGGAGTTATTTACCAAGTTTGAATGTTGAATGTCTTAGTTTTCTCCTTTTAAAGTTAAAGACTCTTTAAGAAATCTCTCTGTTCCAGAGAGACAAATAGAACATCTTGTGGCTTCTGGTAGAGGATCTCTGGGGCAGTGTGATCTGTGTCGTGGTACTATTAGATAATTTCAGGGTTATAATGGACTTATTTATCTGGTGGTAAAAAAAAACACCTTGTATCATACTGATCTTGTGACAGTGTGTATCTTGCCACCTCAAGCTAAATGAACAACAGCCTTATACCTCCTGACTCTGGTTAAATGTTTCACATGAACTCAGTACCTTGATGAAAATCTTTAGGTTTTGTCCTCTGCACAGAGTTTAGATAATCCTCTACTGTTAATACTAACACAGGATGAGTACCTTCATTCACTTTTGCACATTCATACCTGGGAGCCGACCAGTACAACAACAGTCTTCAGCCTGGATACAGGGGCACCTCAGAAGTAGTTGTGTTTGAGTGAGAGTCTTGTTTATTCACTTTCAACACAGTTTCCCAGCTGGAAACAAAAAACCCTGTCTAATGTTTTCCATCATCTCTTGCATTTTTAGTTTGATTTTTTCCAGGTGCACTGTCCCATTGAAATGCCAAAACAAAAGTAATATGCGTAAAATCTCCTACACTGGGTAAAGCAGTGTTGTTTGTTGTTCAGTAATCTCACATAGCAAGATACCTGGCACATCGAGTTTCAAAAAATTGGTTAGTTTTCCTAATGTAAATGTTTTGCTTTGAATAATGACAGTTTACTTAGTTGTGCTCTTTTCTAAACTGATGGTCAATTATTCCAGATTAAAAACACTCCATGATTATCTTAAGTCAGTTTGCTTTAGTGAGAAGTTTGGCACTTACCCATGACGCATGGTGAAGAGCTTCCTCCTTGCGACATATGCAAACATATCGTAATCTGCCAGAACTAGCACCAGCAGTTGCATCCTGACTTGGATGACCCAGGAGCAAAGAGAATGTGAAAAAAACCACACCAAATATCTTTCCCATATCTTGCAAAATATCCATGCCCGGATTTTAGGACAGGGCCAGACGCAATGAGAGCATTTATTTTTTACTATTGTCAGACATTTTAGACCAAATGATTAACAGGTTAATCTGGAAAAAGTGTATTGTTAGTTGCAGTTCTACCTCAGTGTGCACATGACCTACAGCTAGCTGTTGTTATGAATAGCATTGTTTAGTTACACATTAGGGCTGAACGATCAAATCGCGATTTTTCTGCCAGATATTGCGATTACATTTCGATTTGTGATTATATTTTTAAAAAGTTTAGCTAAAGTTCAATATTCACTGTGTAACAGATAAAACTTTTCCTTTTTCTTATGCAAGGATGAGAACATAGATATGAAGTGCCAGCAATAAATGTTCTTCTTTTAATAAGCATGGGACAATCTGTGAAATGTAACAGTATTCCAGCATGTACCTTATGAAGTAACAGTACATATAATAATAAAAAGTGGAATAAAAAATGTTAAACCAAATGTTACACCATTCGATCAATCCGCGGTCTTTCAAATGGCGATTTCGGTTTGAAAACGATTAATCGTTCAGCCCTACTACACATGTACTGTAGAGTGTGTATAACCCTTTAGCTCATGCAGACGGATCTGGAGAAGGACACTTCACTGTAACTGTCCTCCCCAGCTGTCTGGCCTGCTGCCAGACTAATAAAGGTGTGAGGCAGCCTGAGGTCAAGCAGCATACTTTTCCTTACTGTAATCACATGGCCATCTGTCAGAGCCTGTGCAGACCGCTCTCAACACTGCTTCCCTTTTGCCACCCACCTCAGGCACACATCACACATGCACCGAAACACAAATGTCTAACCGCATAATCATGTGAAAACTCTTCTATTTTGACAAAAGTTTTTATTGTCCTGTGACTGAGTGTCTTCACACATTGGTTATTCTACTGTGAAAGCGTAGAAATTCATCAAAACATTCAACACAACACACAGCTATTTTTTTTTTCTTCCAGCTTTAATGTCACATTGTACATGAGTTATGACTTATGAGTCATTTCCCTAATTTATCATTTTGAGCTTAACAATGCAACTGATTGCAGGAATAGCTATGCAAGAGAAAGCATCAATATTCCTCAGTGCCAAATGGCACACTTGGTTATTCAAACCAGATCATTTCTTCATGGCTGTCTTGAGGTAATTTGTTTTTGGCGCTCAATGAATTAGTACCATATTTCAGATCTGTCCCGCTCCCTGCCCCCCCAAACATCTCCCCTCTTTCCTCTTCTCTTCTCTCCTGCCTCTCACTCTCTTTCCTTATAACAGGATTTAGCATATCAATGGCGGATTAGTTCGTTTAACAAAAGCTTACTACTGCAAAGCCCCTTTCCACTCGTCTTTCCAGCCTGACTTGTGGACCTCACACACAGCTCCTCCGCGCTGGGGTCTTTGGTGTGCGTGTGTGGTCGCGGCTGCTCGGCTGAATGGATTTGCGTTTGAAGATGACAAAAGACATGCTTAGTCACTAAGGGCTTCGGAGATGTATGCAGTAGCATGTGTGGATGATGGTGTGTGCATATGTGTACAGGAGCACGGTGGAGGTTTGTTTTTACATGCGTGTATGCTGGGAGCTGACAACGTGTGTGAACAGAGATATTTCTGCTTTGCACACACAGGTTCAGCCATCAATTATCACTTTATCTGTGTGATCTGAACAACATACTGTGTCCTAAACCTGCCAAACTATTGTTCTTGTACCTCTGGCTTCCTCCTGCTTTAATGGGGCATGGAAAAAAGTAGTGTCCTCTGCCCTCACAGCCGTTAACGTGCTGGCCTGCAGATTCTCCTGCTCTGGAATGGGACCAGTTCTGTACAGTGGAAAGTGTTGCACGGAGGTGCCAAGAGGAGGTGACTCCAGCTGGCTAGATTTGGGCATTGACCCATGTGCGTGCGGGGTTCGAAAGCAGGCGAGTGGAGGAAAACCCCACTGTGACACTGCAGCCGGCTCAGGAAGGATGCCCCCCTGCCTGTGTGGTGTTTGTTTGAGCCACATAGCATTAATCACCTCAGAGGGTGTCAGGGTTTAGGATGTAGGTATGTCAGAAGGAAGGGGCAAGTTGGAAATGTTCCATTATAAAGGCACGTGCCTTTGCGTTACTATCATGCTTGGCAAAACTTTCTCCTGTTAGCTTCTCATGTTTGTGTTTTGTAATAGTTTTGATGCAGTGTAAATCATCCTCACACACAGGGATTGACTCCTAATGTAACACATGGAAGGATGAGGTTGTCTCTATATACAGTGAAATACATTTGGCAAAAACACATGAATACTCAAACACAGGCCCACGGTGTTTGTGAAGGCTTACCTATAGTCTGCACCACAGTATTATCAGCCCATCAGTATCATGGTAGCAATGTGTGTATGTGATCGTAAGTGTGTGTCAGAACGTTGTGTTTCTATTTCCAAAAGCCCTTTTAGCTGTGTGTTTTTTTTAGTTTGTACTGGTGTAATAAAAAAAACATGCTGTACATAATTTTACACTATGAATGCAAGCTCACACAACCTCAGTACACCCATTTAGGAATGATCACTCTCGCAATTATTGAGATGGAAATAATGCAGTAATTCACCACTCTCATTCAATCGCCATATTTATTTAAAGGGTTCACCCAAATTACATGAAAACACATTTTTTTCTAATAAACCCTGAGTAGAGTCTAGTAATGCGGAAAGTTTTGGTTTCGAAAATATCTGGCAGTGCGTTATCTACCTCCAGCCTAATACATTGGCGGTGAATTGAACATATATCACATCTGGAATGCTCAACAGCAGTGTATCATTCCAGAAACAATATCCTGGTTACTGACTGATTGGTCCAATTTGCCTTACATTGCATTGTGTGCAGTGCAAGTGTTGCATAATAAGTTTACAGAGGATTATTGCTGCTTCAGCCACATGTTCTTTATTCTTAGAGTGTGCCTATAGACAGTTCATGAATGCTATTCTAAGCAGGGACTTTCATGGAAAAAACCCGCTGCTGTACAAGAAGTGATGTTATGTGTTATGACGCCGTACTTTATTGATCCCTGAAGGGAACTTGTTCTCAGAGTGTAGGTTGGGGGCAGGGGGACCAGGTCCTTTGTGTGTCTCTCTGTCCAACCACTAGTCCACTTCCCAGAGCATTAATTGTCATCAGTTTCTGTGCAGAATTACATTTTTGCCTTCTGACGGCTCATTCTTTTGGCCCCTGTTTTCCTGAGCCATCAATCTGTCTCACTGTCTCTGTATCTGTGTTTCTTGGCAGTAGCAAGGCTCCAGGTGTCTTGTGTGTCCCGTGCCCAGACGCTTTGCCAGCCCCCGGTGCTCCTGGGCCGTAGTGGCATTGTTCTAAGTGGCCCATTGTGCATGACCCTGGTTCAGGGGAAACAGCTGGTGGATCCTCCAGTACCCCTGCCTGCTTGGCACCGAAGACTGGGCACAAGCCATGGTGTAAAATGACTGCGCCCCAATTCCCACTTTTGATACAAACCATGCACAACAGCTCTGAGCATCCATTTACTGTTGATTGGCTTTTTCCGCACTGTCAGGTTTGCAAAGTGATGTTATGCTGTGCAGGACATGAGAGCTGGTGTTCAAAGCAGGAGTCTTCTTTGTCAATTTTAAGTGTATGGGTACAGTTGATATTTACATATACAGTATACGTTTTGTGCATATCATTTGGTTGTAGCCCTTTCCTTGTGTCAGGGGCTGCTCTCAGTACAGGAAGTGACTCAGTATTGACTGCCGCTGCACTCCCTGTGAGCTGATTCTCCCCTACTCCTCTCAGGATGTTTACCTCCTCCTTTTCCACCGTCTCCCTCTCCCACCCTACTCTCCGCCCCCTTCCTGGATCACGTGGTTTTTTTACGTCGGTGCGCTCAGCTCCAGGCCCGACCCGTCTTGTCTAGGTTTAGTTTGTGTGTGTGTGTGTGTGTGTGTGTGTGTGTGTGTGTGTGTGTGTGTGTGTGTGTGTTTACAGGAAAAGTTAGTTGCTGTATCAGAGTTGCTGTATCAGATGTGGACCCACCATAGTGCATTATCCATTCATGTCCAGACATTCTGCTTACACATTACATCTGTGTCATTATTTATTAGGTTTATAGCCTCATTAATATCTTTATTTGTATCTCCAACTCTCTCCAGTTCCCAGAGTGTGGCTTCTTTGGCATGTACGACAAGATCCTGCTGTTCCGCCACGACTTAAACGACGAGAACATCCTGCAGAGGCTAACCTCGGCAGAGGACATCCATGAAGGGGACCTCATTGAGGTGGTGCTATCTGGTATGTAGGCTGCAGTGAAAATACAAATGGATGAGTAGTGTCTCACCTTGAATGTGTTGATTTTGCGCACCATTTTTTTCTCCAGCATCTCAGATTAGTTTGAAGATGAACGAAGTAGTACTAAAAAAAACAGCAGGAGACTTTTAGCATATGTGTCCTGTATACAGTATTTAGAAAAGTGGAAATTTAGATAATAGAAATTGGTCACTCTTGACAGTTTTTTTATACATCTTCTCATGCTCATGTCAGTTGAAATATCAGCAAAGATTGCCCAAAGAAACTAAGACTAAAGGTCTTGCTTCTTCAGACTTCCAAAACTGGATACAAATGGCCATAACATTCAACAGAGCAGTACAAACCATGTGTTTTAAAGTCCAAACAGTGGTCTAAAACTAATAAACTGGAGGAAGCTTCACCTTTTTTTTTTGTGCCTAGTCATAGTTGACACACCTTCCAGTAAACACAGCCTGTAGTGTCTTGTTTAAGGGAACTTCAGTGGATCAGAGTCCGCTGTTCTCACTGAAACTCTGCTGTCCAAATGCAATATTATTCTTGTGCAATTTGATGTCGTCAACTGAACGACTGCAAGTGAATCACCCGATACTCCACCCTGCTCACTCACCTGCTTTTTATTTTGTGGTAAAACATTATTTCTTTCTTACTCGTCAAAGTTTCCATCAGATTGTCCACCTTTCTAGTGGCTATGCAGGTGTTTGGCTTTTCTTTGCCGTTTTCTTGCGATGAATGAATCAGCTTCCTGTGCACTGCTGAGAGCAACAAATGGCTTAGAGTATCAGTTCCGCTCTAATCTGTTCTCCTGCTCCATCTGTCTCCACTGGGAAGCACCTGACACCACCTGTGCTGAATATCTCCCCCTCTCTCCTGGGCTGAGAGTATTGTTTAAGGGGGATTTAGACAGGGGATGATTGTATAGGTTCAGGATCTGAGGCATCTTTAGGCATCAGTGCTGAGGAATGTAGACTAAAGACTGGAGAACTTCCTTCTTTTTGTTTCTCACTGTCTGTGTTTGTCTGCTGCTCTCTTTTGTGTCAGTCTTTGTTGCTCTCTTTCCCTCCTCGCTTTCTCTCATTCTAATCCCTCCTACATCAACAAATTCATCTGCAGGTGGAAGCTCTAGCATGAGAGCTTGACAGAGCCTGAGGTATACCTGATGAAAACCGTCGTAGAAGTGTCCAATCTCGGATTTGCTACACATGCTGTTTATTTCTTTATTTTATCTAACACTTGGCCTTCTTCATGAGAGGGGGTTTGCATGTCAGACACTTGATCTTTGTTTGAGAAACACGAGCTGAGAGATCCCAAGCCCTTCATTTGGTTCAGAGAAATTATAAGCCTTGTTTTTCCCGCCCCACAATTTGTCTCCTGTTTTCTTCCGTTAAGTTTTCCTTAACCAACCTGTTGTTGGATTCCGCAGCTGTGGGATAGAGACGGTCTGCATATCTCTCTCGCTGCGAGAGGGAGGCAGAAGTGGCTTTTTCTTGGCTGTGGGCTCAAAGAACAGGGTTTGTTTTTCCTGCAGTAAGTGATTGTAGTAGACCCGTGGAGTGTAAACGCGCTCTGATGTGCGGGGCGGCCCTGGACACAGCGGACACTGCGCAGGCCATCTCGCCCCATGAGGTTTGAGGTTTGGCCTGACCGATTGTCCCTTTGTTCTGTTTTTCACTCCCTTACATTTCCCACCCACTTTCACAAGCTCCTTATTCACCACTGCTGACAGTGTGAAATTGATATTTTACAATACCTTCTGTTTGTCATAAATATGGCAAACTTGTTTTTGTCAGATGGAAACTTGTGGCCTCCAAATGGAAACTCTGTGTCTCAAAGCAAACAGATAAAGCATTCATGTAAGCCTCTCCGCTCGTGAGAAGTGCTGCAACAAACGTGTGGAGTTTGTGTTTGGTGTCGTTTGATGCTAATTAGCACGGCAAGCATTGCATAGCGGCGCTACTGCTAAGAAGTGGTCAGTTGTTTGCAGACGTGTGTAAAAAAGCTCATGAATGCCGCCTTTCATGTGTCTGTGCCAGGAAGCTATGTTCGCCCCATGACATGTGAGCTGCTTGAGTTCTTTCTTCTCTTTCAAATCGAACCCAAACTGTGAAAATCACTCCGCCAGGCATCCTATTTCTATGAAATGGAGAGCAATGTGTATTGATGGTGTGAATAGATACGAACATCTCAGATAATTGAAGAGCAGCGGTCCCAGGAAATGAGTTAAAAATTAAGAAAAGGTTTGTTTCACTATTTGGGTTGACCCTAGAATTCACCCTTGACCTGTCCTGCCTGTGGAAATGTTGCATTCTTTTGTCAAATGAACAGATTGGTTCAGCGTGAGTGGCTTTTTATTGCCCATGATGATTTCTGTGACATGTAGAGTTTATTTTTTATTTTTTATTCCTCCAAATCTTAAATTGATTTATTGCTTAAAGGATGTTCTCTCTATTCTTTGTATTGAGCAGATTCTTAGCAAAAGAAAGTGCTTTTGTCTTTCTTACTGGCCACATCGTCATATATTGTTGTTCAAGTCTGCATTTCATCACGGTCACAACTGCTGAGATTGTCCTCAGTTGTCCTAGAGCAAATGTGCTTGGTTGAATCACCTAAAAGGAAATTACCTAAACACACAGAACACTTTGACCATATCATGGCCACCACACAGGTTTTGCAGCTTAACCTGAGATTAACCGTTCCCTCATTGGTCACTGCGGACGCATGAATGATTGCACAGGAACACGTTGCTAATGCAAGGTCTGAAGCTTCAGTTGCACACCCAGGTTTTGGCCAGCGGTCACCTCCATAGCTTACTCATGTTCACATCTTTGATGAGTCATAGCCATGATTAACCAGCGCTTGCTTCCAACAATGAGCTCAGTGTGTCTCATTGACACAAAACAGTAAAGACACAAAGGAAAGATAAGAGAGAAACAGGAAGTGGGACAGGTCTGTTGGTTTTAATTGTGTGTTCTTAATAACAAAGATGGACTGATATAACAGGACCATTCTGCATTTCTCTGGTGTCTCATGTGTGTGCCCTATCACTTAGAGTGATGAAATTGAGTGTCTTTGCAGATGTGGCGCCCTCTACTGCAGAAGCGTAGACATACACTGGAATGAAGTCCGATTTATTTGTTTGCATCAGAACACTTGCAGAGAGAATCTCATTTCTATTAGATTACTTATGATGAGGCTGTGTATCGTCTTCAATATTGGTTTTATATTAAAAAACTGTGTGAAATAGCTGTGAGATGCGTGTGCTAAATGGCTGTTATCTTCTTGTCTTTTTGATTCCTATGCCATCTTTTCTCCTCAATTGTCTTTTTGTAGTTGTTTTTTTTAATACAAACTGTTTTCCAGATTAGTTTTGCTTTCGCCAACTTTTAGTTATACCACTTGTTTATTGATTCTAGCTCAAGCCACAGTTGAAGACTTCCAGATACGACCCCATGCCCTTTATGTCCACTCCTACAAGGCCCCCACCTTCTGCGATTACTGCGGGGAGATGCTATGGGGTCTCGTCCGGCAGGGGCTCAAATGTGAAGGTTAGACACACACACACACACACACACACACACACACACACACACACACACACACACACACACACACACACACACACACACACACACACACACACCTTGTTGAATACTACAGAACCGTGCTGTGTCATCACAAGGTTTTTAGCTAACCAACTTTACCTTTCACTGTATCTCAGGGGGAAAATCACTCTTTCCTACTGTATCCACACGCAAACACACCAAATCTCTGACTTCAACAATGTATCAGGGAGATTTTGAAGCAAAAAAGACAGATTTGGCAGTGTAGCCAGTGAAATGCTTAACATTCAAATCCCAGTGGAATTATGGCATGTTGGCCCACCTTTTCATTTTTTTCTTTGGTCCTCATTGGATCAGATTTGAATTGTACTCTTTCATTTTCATGTCATTAGGGTGCAATTGAAGTCCCATCTGACATATGAACTAAATTGATTTATTTACCAGTGAAACATTCATAGTCATAAATTCTCCTTCCAAGCCATCAGTGGGGCCATCGTGTGGCTGATTTGCAAATTAAAAATATGTTCACCCCTTATGTACTGTAACCTGTAGCATTTATACTACCTTAGTGATTGTGACTGATGTCATTTGTGTTTTCATGTTTTAAGGATGTGGGCTAAACTACCACAAGCGCTGCGCCTTTAAGATCCCAAATAACTGTTCTGGTGTCCGGAAAAGGCGATTGTCCAATGTCTCACTGCCTGGCCCCTCCCTCTCCGTCCCCCGAACGGCACCTCCCGAAAATGCCGTGGTCATCCTGGACGAGGTGAGTTCTGATTGTGCTTGGATAGAAGTGAAGAAACCCTTCAAAGAGCGCTGTGAACATGTGACATCAGTATCTGCTTGTCCTCTGAATGAAGGGGGGTGATGTTTATTATCCTCACACATAAAAGTGAGCTGGCCGGAGTTCAGACATTATCCTAAATCAGACTGTGAGCCAGGTGATTTGGCCAAGAATGTGAGGCAGTCAATTCACATGCTGCTCACAAGCTTTGTTTCAACTGTTAAACTTATCAAATGTGGCTCGTTTCCATGGGTGAATCTCCTGGGCCCTGTTGTAAAATACCACTGATGCAGAACATTGAATTAAGCTGCACAGAGCTCAGTGGAGAGATCCTTTTTATGACACAGTTTTTGCATAAGCCTGCACTGGAATATTCCCCTCTTGTCTGTGTTGCCACTAAAGGTCATCAGGAAATGTAATTATACTAATGACATTAAAAGTCCAAGTTTCTGTATCTAGTATCTGCATGAAGAAAGCTTCCCTCTCCATTTCTGAAGCTTCCAAACAGCTTGATTTATTCATATACAATGCTTATACGTGGTAAAACATGACAAATCTAATAACCGTCTTTAGACCACTAGGATCGTGTTAACTATGCAAAGTCATGCTAACTCCGTTTGACAGATTTCTTTTTTCCCTTTTCCACTTATGTCTTTCTCTTCTTCTACTGCCATATCATTATTCACTCTGTCTTTCCCTATCACTCAAATACTCCCTTTGAGGCTGTTGATCCTTTATTTTTCCCTTTCACTTCCTTCCTGCATATGGCTTTTTAATTCTTCCCAACGTCCCTCCTTTTCTCTTTTTTCCCCCCATCCTTCCAACCTCCGCAGCAGAGGTCCCATCAGGAGGCAGGGAAGCGGATCCTGTCCTGGAGTGGCAGGCCTATTTGGATGGAGAAGATGGTGCTGGGGCGGGTTAAGGTTCCACACACCTTCGCCATTCACACCTACACTCGTCCCACTATCTGCCAGTACTGCAAGCGTCTTCTCAAGGGTCTCTTTCGCCAGGGAATGCAGTGTAAAGGTAGGACTATATATGAAGAGTTTCAAAGACATTGTGTCACTATTTGGTGATGCTTTACTATAATTAAATGGTGTGACGTGCACCAACAACACCAAAACAAATTCCTTGTATGTGTTAAAAAACGTACTTGGCAACAAAACCCTTTCTGATTCTGATTCTGATTATAATGTGTTTGAGTCATTTTTATTTATTTTTTTTATTTCATCTGCCAGATTGCAGATTTAACTGCCATAAGCGATGCGCTTCAAAGGTACCTAGAGACTGTTTGGGGGAGGTGGACTTCAATGGAGGTACGTTCTTCATCCAAGTTCACAGGCACAGTTATATATACAGATATATCTCAGATATTTGCAATTTTTTAATATTTGCATATTTAATGTATTTGTGTAGAGCCAGCCAGTCCTGGCCCGGACTCGGACACTACCATGGATACTATGGAGGTGGACAGTGGCGATATGGATGGCGGCAGAGGACTGGACGACCCAGAGGAACCCTCCACTCCCGATGAGAGGATGTTCGACATGGATTCTCCCTTATTGGATCGAGAGAAGGACGAAGAGCCCATCAAGACAATCAGGTATGTTCGAAGATGTTGATTTAAGCAGAGGTTATCCAGTTTGACATTACCACATTTTCATGGCTGCTACCCCATTCAGAGACAAACATTATGGCTGATAATGTGTCATTGTAGATTTTCTGTTGATGAAGAGTAGGTGGCACCACTCTGGCCTGATTCAAACCGGGGACTTTGCGGTTATGTTTTAAACCACCAGGTCTAACTGCCCAATTCCTATGTTTATTCTACACCAGCAGTGTGCGTTTAATGTTTCCAGTAGTGTTGCCACTGCTGCAAACATAAAATGCATCACTTCCTGTGCAGGATTTCTGTTAGGAAAGACCTAGCAGACACTGGGTGGTTAGAAAAACAAATATAAAAGGTTTCATAAGCTGGCTACAGGTCAATTGAAATGTAACCTGTTATTGTTTCAGTATATGTAGACAGACCTGACAGAGTAAGTAATTGCCATATTGATTCATGAAATCTTAATTTTGTGTGTATGTCTAGCCCTTCCACTAGCAGCAACATCCCTCTGATGCGGGTGGTCCAGTCCATCAAACACACCAAGAGGCGGAGCTCCACTGTGGTGAAGGAGGGCTGGATGGTTCATTATACGAGCAGGGACAACCTGGTAAGACTGATAACCCCAAAAGCCCAACAAAGGAGCCCAGTCTGAAATGGGCTGTGCTTAGCCTGTATGCTGGGGAAAACTCCTTCTCCAAAGCTGTTCACATGTGTTGAATTCAGCACAGAAGGTATTTTCCTCATGAAACTAAACTTTAAAGCACTGTAATGTTGGTAGGTGATGTGTGTTTTGTCGTTTGGACTAACTTGGCGTTCCTCTCCCTCTTGAACAGCGGAAGAGACACTACTGGAGGCTGGACAGCAAGAGTCTGAGTCTCTTCCAGAATGACACCGGAGCCAAGTTCTACAAAGTAAGCATAAAACTATCATCTCCGCCTTGTTCTTGGAAAATCATGTCTTGTCCTCCACATTAAACACACAGAAGCATTTATTAAACTGTCAGAAAATGGAGCAGCTGGATGCAAATTGATTCAATGTTGAGTCCCCGAAGAATAATATCTATAAAGTCCCCATGATAGCACCATAGTAGTGACAATTTACCATTACACTACTTTCTTATAATTCAAATATGGTGATGTTGAAGTCATTAGGAGTGATTATTTTTCACATCCACGTTTGAATATTGTCCGTCACACTTATGAGCGGTATGTTAATACAGTCTAACCAGTGGTTGCTGTGTGACTCAGCTTGAGGGCTGTCGTGTTGCAACTATAAACTACCCTGAGGTCAGTTCGGCCCTCTGAAATTTCCCCATGTGGTTTATCACCCTGCTGCCTGGTCTCTTTCCTGCAAGAAGCAAAAGGATCAAGTCACTAACAGTCACTATTTTTAGCTCCTGTATATCAGATCAGATGGGACATTTGAAGGGGTTTTGAAGAAGAAAAAAACTCTTTTTGACAGGCATTCCCAAGTTTAAAAAAGAAAAAGAAAAGAAATGAGGATTTACAGGACAATTTTGATGCACCATTATTCCATAACATGGTTGAATTCTTAAAAACCTGACAATTAGTTTTAAATTGGAGTTTTAATCTTTTTTTTTTCTTCTTTTTTTTTTATCCATTCCAAAGTAAGTGGTGGCTGTGTGTGAAACACTGTAATTTCAATATGTAAAACCAGTTGTGTTGTGTGACACTTCCCCACTCAGTGCCAGCACCGTAGTCAGTCATTACACTGCCGCAGGGGCTTAATAGCACAGTAATTATACATTGAGGACTGAGGGAGGGAACTACAGCCTGCAAGGTAAAGACTTCCACATGTTTGTTGGTGGTTGTGCATGTGTAGGGTGGGGGATGTAATACTTTTATTGTTCATGTCTCTTTGTGTGTTTTTGAGACTTTGACACTTCCTTGAGCTGTGGTCAGCCTTGTGTTGCAGTGGGATGGTGTGTAGGATGCAGCAGAGTTTCCAGTGCGAGAGTCAACACGTTCACTTTTGAGTGTGTGCGTGTCATTCAAACAGGTGGTTCAATACGCAGCTGTGTCCATAGTCCTCTTTCTTACTATCTCCCTCTTATGCTGGTTGTAAAAGAAGCCTGAAAAAAACTTAATTCCTTCACCCTTCTCTCCTAATTATTCTGTCACACCCTGCATCCCCTGCCACTAAAGCCTTGGAGAGGAAACCTCAGCAGGGACCGACTCCTCAGGGTGTGTTCACTGGCAGCTTTATGTGGTTCTTTATTATCAACTTGGCACTCAGCTATTTTCAAGGGGCTAATTCAAGGATAGCTGTAAATGCCTTCTTTTCATGCTTCAAAGTTCGATCTTTTGTTCCATGCCCGTTGCCTCAGAGTAGCAGATTTTTTTATCCAATGACAGATAACGTGGGATGATTTCCTGCACATACATTAGACAAATGTTCTTTCAGGGGTTTCTTCTCTGAAACCACAGAGTCTCCATATGCTCATGTGTGTATTCGGGAAACTGTCCTGGGCATTTTCCTCTCATTTCTCTGAAGTTTCTAGCCTGCTGCTCATCAGTGTGTGGCCACTGTCCTCCCCTCTCCTCTTTTCTTTATACCTCCAATCTGATTAGTGGTGGTCGTGTGGTGGCTTGCTTGCCAGGCATGGCAGCCATTTTCTCCATTTGGAAGCCATAACGGCTCCTTGTTTGAAGATGAGACCACTGTACTTGTGGCTTTCTCTGAAGAACCTTTTATGGGGTGAGGGGGCTTCTCTCTGTCCCTGCCAGATTGAGTCCTGTCATACTCAAACGTTGCACACACACACCCACCCACCCACACACACACACACACACACACACACACACACACACACACACACACACACACACACACACACACACACACTGCCCTGAGGGGGAACGGTAGTTGCTGTGTCTTTCGTCTCAGTGGCTAGCGGTAGCGCCAGCGGCTCGTGCTCAGATGGGGCCTCTGGCTGGCCCTGCCTTGTAATCAGGGAACCAGAGCACTTCAGCCGCCGCAGGGCCTGCTCACGTGACCCGGCCCCGCTAACCACAAGCACTTCATCTGATACTCTGTGGTGAGCCACGCGGAGGAGACAGCGTGTGCCTCTATGAGCCCCCATTGGCTGGAACTTCTCTGTGTTTTTAAATTTTTGACCCTCCCTCCTCTCTTTGATTTGACAGTGAATTTGAAGGGGAAGGGTGGTGGTGTGAGCAGTTGTGCTCAACTGGCCTTTCTGTATGTGCTCATAAGAAAGAGAAGAGTCGAAGAGAGAAAGTTAGAGCTGGGACTATATAATCAACACTGTGATTACACCCAGTGATTTGGGAGACTTTTGGAGTGTGTGAGTGTTAATACCTGTATTATTGTTTCTGTCTTGTCATTGTTTAGGTGGTACATTATATCTTTTAGCATGTTTCTGCTTAAATAAGATTTTTTTTTTTTCCACCTTTAAAAAAGTGCTGTCTACTTTTGAAAAAATTAGTAACTTGATGTTTTTTTTTTAAAGCAAATAGGAAACTTGTTGACTTGATAAAAAGAGCCAATTGTTTTTAGTAATTTAGCTGTAGGTCTATTTTATTAATGTATTCGTTTTTCATACATTTAAAAACAATTATTTATCTAATAATTATCCAATGAGGTATTTCTGTATTATTATTTTTTCCTCCCATTTCTTACCTCTCCTCCCTCTGTGACATTGCTTATATAATACATGTTGCTACTTAGAAATGTGGTTGGGCATCTGGTGTTGGACTACTATACCCTGTTTTGTTTTGTTAAGGAGTATTTTTTTTGCGCCATATTGTTTATGCCTCAGGTGTATTGGTTGACTGGGCAGGCATCACTCAGGCAGGCTCTCACTTGATGAATATGTTCTGGATCTCATTTATTTGAGAAATGCAGAATATTTTGTGTAACTAGTTGTGATCTCTGTCCCTCACCCGTCCCACAGGAAATCCCTCTATCCGAGATCCTCCAGGTGGAACAGTCCAGAGACTACAGTAATCTGGCCCAGGGCAGCAACCCACACTGCTTTGAGATCATCACAGCCACCATGGTCTACTATGTAGGGGAGAACAACTGCAGTCACTACCACAGCCCCTCTCTGGCTGCCTCAGGAGTCGGTATGGATGTGGCTCAGGGCTGGGAGAAGGCCATCAGACAGGCCCTGATGCCTGTCACCCCTCAGCCCAGTGTGGCCAGTGCTGCTGGCCAGGGCAAAGATCATAGTAAGTACAAGATTACAGCTTTCTTGTGCTTGTGTTTTTTTTTGTGGAAGAAATGGAGAAACAACTTGAAATACAATTTTTATTTTTTTTCTTCTTGTAATTCAGACAACCAGTCGTATTAAATTAGACACTGGAAAGTCAAAAAGTGATTAAGTGCTCTTTTATGACGTTTTCAGTTAATATGGTCCATTATGGGATGGGTAAGATCCACACCAAACCATATCCAAACCTTTTGGCTTGCAAAAGTCATTTAATTTATTAAATCAGATATACAGTATAGTTTGTAATACACATCAGTTAGGCATGTTTTCAGTTTGTGACTGTGTGCCGTGTCAGTGATGACTTGTGATATCACAGGGTTTTTCCTGACTCAACATGGGACTAAGTAGGTAACTTCTAGGACCACAACAAATGAAAAGTCTACCTTTTCTTTGATTATGTGTGTTGAACACCACCTCGGCTAAAGTGGTCAAAAAACCATTTAGGTAGCCAACATTAGCTTTCGATAGGCAGGGAAAACCCTGTGTTAGAGTCTATAGGCTAAAGGAGGCTTTGAAGCAAGTCACTATTAGAAGGTGACAGTAGTGACAAATGTCTGACATGACTCTACAGAAACTGAGCCTCCCTCAATGTACTCAGGTGTTATAGGTCAGAGAAGCTTAGTCCTTAACATAAAGACAGGAATTGACAATGAGCGGTTTAAAAATGTCCTCGTCCCTTCATTTATTTATTAAGTATTTGTAGATGAACTGGTAAATTATATTGATATTTAATCTGCAAGTATTGCAGTTATATAGGTGGTCATTTCTCATTACAAAGTAGAGCGTGTTTTCCAAGATTGAAATTATATTTTTGTGCGAAGCATCAGCTAAATGATCACATCATGTTTTCTACTTGCTTTTATGTCTGGCTTTTGTATTCATCTAGCTAGTATGCAGTATTAGCCCCTGCGGCTGTTTAAATTCCCAGTTATGAAATGCATTGCATGCTTGCACCATTTAGTCACACATAGTTTCCCAGATGAATTTATAGCCAATTTATTGTGTAATAAATGTTTCATTAAGTGGGGCCGAGACTTATTGCATGCAGCTGTAATAAGCTTGAAAGTTGTGGAGAAAAGAATACTAGTATTTGAGCAATGCATCTTTGACTTAACGATTAAAGATTCATGCTTATGCTTTGGTACAGTGGCGTTTTTTGAATTGTTGAATGTGGAAACATCATGTGTTTTCCTCTCCAGAAGAGCTGTCCATCAGCATATCTGTGTCCAACTGCCAGATCCAGGAGAATGTGGTAAGTGGGGCTTCTTTTTTCTTAGACGCTGTTGCACCATTTCCCCGCATAGTCTACACATGCATGCATTCATGTGCTATTAAAGTATCTGTTGTGGTAAAATCAGAAACTGTATCTTACTGTTTCTTTACCAAAACATCCAGGGGAAGCTTTTATGCTGCACAAATAGGGAAGCTGCTGACCCGTATTTTTGGTCAAGGGGTTTTCATCTCAGTTGCACTTCTGCATTGAGTGAAAGTTAATTGTTTGGCAATACCAGAAAACATTTTTGGAAGAGCAAAACATTTTTTATCTCCGAGCTTTTAATGATGTAACCTTTACCGATGTAAGCATGAAAAAAGTCAAAGAAAAACACAACAGTAACAATGCAAATTATTTCTGTATAGGATATTGCCTCAGTGTACCAAATATTCTCTGATGAGGTGCTGGGATCCGGCCAGTTTGGCATTGTGTATGGAGGTATGTTTCACTTTTGATATGGTACAACTAACATTTGATATAGTATAGCTATACTGTGTGTATTACATTCGTAGGCTATTTACCCATTTTTCCGTGTCCCGTAATATTTTAGGCAAACACAGAAAGAGCGGCAGAGATGTGGCCATCAAGGTGATTGACAAGATGAGATTTCCTACTAAGCAGGAGAGCCAGCTAAGGAATGAGGTGGCCATATTACAGGTAATGACAAGAATCCATCAATAATAGCACGCGATGAAATCAAAGTCTAGCATGCACTGTCAGTATGAGAGGCCTTGGCTGGAGCCTTTCATTGTACAGTACATGCTACAGACTGTCTTTCCTAAGTTGTACCCCCACTATTCCTGAATCAGGGTAAACACGTTGTCTTTTTGTGCTTTCCCTCAGAATCTGCATCACCCAGGTATCGTCAACTTGGAGTGTATGTTTGAGACGCCGGAGCGGGTGTTTGTTGTCATGGAGAAGCTGCACGGCGACATGCTGGAGATGATTCTGTCCAGCGAGAAGAGCAAACTGCCTGAACGAATCACCAAGTTCTTAGTCACACAGGTCCGTGTTGTAGAAACACACTTCTCATCCCTTTGCTCAAGTCTTCAGACTAAGACTAAGACTAAGATTGCAGTACTCACTCGTTGCCTGATAAAATTCTAATCAATTAGATCTACAGCATGTGTCATTTCCTTTTCACGCTTTCTACTTTCAAATGGCATCTTCCTCAAGTTCTTACTAGCTTTTTTGTTTTGTTTTGTATCGTAACTTCATTTCCCTCTCTCCCTGTCCTCCTTTCTGTTTTTTGGGGTGTGTTAGCACACTGAGCCTCTGCTTAAGCTCCGGGGCCTGTTTATTCTTGTGGTGAGCTGATTGGGGGGAATTGTTTACGGGATTGGTCTGCATGGCATCACGGCCTCCTCCCTGGCCGTGGATTACAGTCTGCAGTGTGCTGGTGGCTTTGTGGCCTGATTAGAAGAGCAGCAGGCCCCTGGGCCTCTGTGGATCCCGGGTCCCAAACAGGAGCTGGGTCATTAAACAAAAGCCCCATTAGCTGCGGCGGGCCTGGCTCTGATGTGGCCAGGAGGACTTCTGTCAAAGTCAGGGTCAGGATAGGGGAGCAGGCGCACTGTGGTTTTGGTACAGGGCCATAGGCAGACATGCGTTCAGCGTTAGCTTACACCAGGCCTCGTGAATATAGAGATGGGATGATGAGATGAGTTCATGTGTCATTATGTGAAGGTACGGGTCAGGATGGAAGTATTTAAGGGCGTCTGTATGCTTATACTGCTGTTATTTTTCCATATGGCAGCATCATAGATCCTACTGCTTAGATTATACAAACATTACCCTGTTTATACCAGACACTCCATGCATTAAAACATTTACATGCTGGAGTTTCTATTATTTTCATCTGGACTTTTTAGTTTTTAGCTAAATCTGTGCTTCTTTTTTTTTACTTTTGCTTGCAACAGATCCTGGTGGCCTTGAGACATCTGCACTTCAAAAACATTGTTCACTGTGACTTGAAGCCCGAGAATGTACTACTGGCCTCCGCAGAGCCCTTTCCTCAGGTACAAAACAGATATTTTTGCACACAGTTTATGTGTGTGTGTGTGTGTCTGTGTCTGTGTGTAAAAACGCTGACCATGTTTTTTCTGTCTTCTCACAGGTAAAGCTGTGTGACTTTGGCTTTGCCCGTATAATTGGCGAAAAGTCGTTCCGGCGGTCTGTAGTTGGCACTCCGGCCTACCTAGCTCCAGAGGTGCTGCGCAGTAAGGGCTACAACCGCTCCTTAGACATGTGGTCAGTGGGAGTTATTGTGTACGTCAGCTTGAGCGGGACATTCCCTTTTAATGAGGACGAGGACATTAATGACCAGATCCAGAATGCTGCCTTCATGTACCCCCCTACGCCCTGGAAGGACATCTCTGCAGAGGGTAAGAAGACGTAAAAACAGTTTGTTTGTTTGTTTGTTCCCTGAAGGTTAGCTAGTTTGCCCTTCACTCTTGTCAGTGCATGGTTGCACACGTAGTTTAGTGTCAGAGTGAAACTCAGACATGTAGCTTCAGAGCTGTCCTCACCACCTACATGTCTGGGTTGTCTGTACTTTGATCTGACTTGTCTTTGGCTGTGGTTGTGATTAGTCACTCTCAAACCTCCCCAGCTGCCCAGACTGCAGCTCCTCCCACACACAGAGTGAAATATATTACAAGGTGAAACATCTGATGAAGGTGTTGATGCTAATGTTTAGTAATCCAACTGTTCACTTTTGCTGTGACCGGCTATTGCCCTTTTAAAATGTCACATCTTTTACTATGCTGTTGGTATGAGATTATATATCTTTTTAGTTGAGTGTATTGATACAGTCTGCACGTTATCAAATTCCCTCACAGCCGGGGCACCTGGGTAGTTCACTTGGTTGAGTGTGCGTGCCATGTACAAAGGCTCAGTCCTTACCGCAGCGGCTGTGTGTTTGATTCAGACCTGCCGCCCTTTGCTGCATTCCCCATCTATCTCCCCTTTCCTGTCTTTAGCTGTTCTGTTTAATAAAGGAATAAAATGCCCCAAAAATAATCTTTAAATTCCCTCACAGCCACAGATCTGATCAACAATCTTCTCCAAGTCAAGATGAGGAAGAGGTACAGTGTGGACAAGTGTCTCAGCCATCCCTGGTTACAGGTAACATATTACATTATTTTCTTTGACCCTTTAACCCAAATCACGCTCTTTCTTCTCAAAGTCGTAACTCAGTCAAATGTGAACACACAGACATGATACACATACTGTTAGATTCATTATGACTTACACTTTCCGAGGATATTGCCTCATAATCATCACGTTTGGAAGTTCTTTTCAGTATCAACAACATTCCGCTGATACACTTTATGTCAGGAACACCTCCTCACTAAGGAGTACATTGTGCTGGACTATTTTAAAAGTTCATGTATCTTTCCCTCAGGACTATCAAACATGGCTGGACCTCAGGGAGTTTGAGACGCGGCGAGGCGAGCGCTACATCACCCACGAGAGCGACGACGCACGCTGGGAGGAGTACGCAGACGAGCACAGTCTTGTTTACCCCAAACACTTTATCATGGCTCCCAACCTTGATGACATGGAAGAGGACCCCTAGTGGTACAGGGGACTTACTACACCACATGTATTAAAGGACAAGGATTGTCACAGGGACTTTTTTCGTGAAGCTGTGGGAGCGGCAGATTTTCCCTCCAGAACTGTTTGTTGTGGAAAAGGATCATAAGCCGATCAGGTGGAGAATCACTCTCCAGAGGCTTTCAAAGTGGGGAAAACCCAACAGAATTTGTAGCATGATGCACAACTGCTACTAGCAGTACGCAGGTAGAGATGCGTGCCGCAGAAACGCATTAAGAAACTGTCAGGAGTGTTTGTCTTCTGTTTGCACGATATCAAAACATTCCAGGAATTTACTAAAGTTTGGTTCATTCAGTCACAAACCAAAACAAGGTGAACTTCAGAGTTTAGTTGTTGTACACACACTTTTGGATAACTTTGAGTAATAATATGACTCTGTTCTTTATCTTTATGTGAGAGAAGAGATCGGAGACTCGAGAGCTTACCCCAGGAGTAAAGGGCACTTTTCACAAGGGATTTACAGTCGGAGAATTTAAAACGTTGAGTTTTGTTCTCATTTCCCAACTGTTTGTGAGACTGTCCTTTGGTATGAAACTGGAACTATCACATATATTTGTATGTTTTAAAAAATATATATATATGTGGTAGATTTTTGCACTATTGCAATTGAACATAGCAATTGAATAGAAACACTATTCGCTGCTACAGAGAGCATCCAGTCTAGGTGCAGAGTTTTACCCAGAGATAATCAGCAGAAAGTTGATGCAACTCGCACGGTATTGGCTGCTTTGTCACCATTTATTTTAAACAAACCTCTTCAGGTATTTTCAACCAACATGTCATTAGAGTATGATCTGTTACTGGCAGCTAATAGTGTGCAAGTTTGATCAACTTTCGCCTGGAGACAATGACCAACAGACCCTGACCAAATATATTCATTTCAATGTTTCCAAACCTTTTCTAAATTTACATGAATTTCTTGACTCACTGAATTGTCAGTAAATGCAATAATGGAGCCGTTATTTTTTCTGTTCAACCTGAGGCTAAAACAACATGGACTCTATGTATGTTAGAGCCTCATGTTTCTGTGTATCTTTTCCTGCAGTATTGTTGAATGTGACTTTTTAAGCACTCCAATTCTGGATTCAATGTGTTTTTGATGCTCCTTAAGTATCTGAAGTGTTGCATGGCCAGAGGCAGCCAACCAAGGTTTTACATAGAACAAAATATTGTTTATTATGTTGTCTGGACCGTTTCAACAGCCCTTTTTGTCTGGACAGTAGACACAGTAGAAACTAGGTATACTTACAATTTGGTTCACATGGGAGTTTATTGTACTACAGTTTTGTAGTTTTCTCTGTTGGTGTGTTTTGGGAGTATGTTCCTGTTTCTTGTTGTCCTCTTCCTGTCTTTGTTGCCGCTGGATTGGCAGGTGTCAGTGTTTTGTATATTTCAGTACATACCAATGGAATAAAAACTCAACTTCTCAACTGAGAATGAAAAGTTTTCTTCAAGCTCTGAATGTCTTTCTTTTGTATTTCAGTGACTTAGCTTACAGTTTTGTGTATGTTGCATCACTGTGTGTGTGTGCGTGCGTGCGTGTGTGTGTGTGTGTGTGTGTGTGTGTGTCAGAGATGTTCACAAGTCATTTTTTGGAAGTCAAGTCTCAAGTCTTTGAGGGGCAAGTCCAAGTCAAGTCTCAAGTCTTTTGCCACGAGTCCAAGTCAAGTCTCAAGTCTCTGGCCATCTGATCTGTCCCTAACACTGTATTGTTAAATCTTATGAATTCAAAGTATGTCCTGTAACTACCATCCATACAGTACAGTATCAAAATCAGTTGTGGGATTACTTTATGGGGTCTATTTAACACATCCCTCTAGCCCCCTGACCTGGTGAAATATTAACCTAAGTCTGTCACATCATATGGATACAACTATAAAGATACAATGTGCCTGTTCCCAGGATTAGCACAACACTTTGCGATGGTTAGCTTGTTACCTGTGGTGATATATGCTAAATGTAACGTCTCTTTCACTCAAAAAAATGTCTAATGTCGAAATGGAAATCAAGAGAATAGTGGCAGCGCCACACCAGTCACAGAACAACATGCATCTCAGTGTCAGTCCAAATTACGCACAATAAGCAGTTTGAACTCACTGATCTAATGCAATTTATTTCTTTTCTAAGTGTTAGTACGCTCAGTGAAACTGAGTCCAGCGCGAGGGAGACCCGACTCAGAGGAGGAGAGGTTAGTGAGGCCAGCATCTCCACGGCAGGTGACTGTGCGCACGGATCCGCTGCGCCACGCATGGATGAAATAATGAATTAGTAAATAGGACTACAGTATCAGAAATATGTGCAGAATTAAGACAGTCAAGACGGCCCAGTGTTTGGTGGACCGGGTACATCACATGAGTTTGCCCACCCGGCACAGCGTTTGTTCCTGGGGAGATGGATCCGTGCGTCCCGCCTCCTGTGCGCCATGGATGTGTGAGCCTCAGCAACTACTAACTATAAAGATACAATGTGCCTGTTCCCAGCATTAGCACAAAACTTTGCGATTCTTAGCTTGGTACCTGTGACGATATATGCTAAATGTAACGTTTCACTTTCTTAGCGTGTGAGTGACTGACCTATCTGGGTGCGTTTTGAGATGCCTGATGAAGTTCGACGTTGTTGATCCGGCATCATTTATCTTGGTGCCACACACCTTGCATGTAGCTGTTGGCTTACTGCCTCTGTTTACCAAGTTATTGAAAGCAAAACTAATGACAAAAGGCACAACTCCGGGAGGACTTGGTGTCGCCATCGTCAATGTATTTTTATGTGTGAGTGCGCGCGCATAAGGCATAGCGCATGCGTTACGTTGCACATTATGGCAAAGGGCAGCGGACATGCAGCTCGTCATACGTTTCCCCAACGTATCTGCGCCAATAAAAGAAAATAGAAATACATGAATACATTTAGATTTAAAAAGCAATAATTGCATTAAAACAGGTTGTTGACGAGTCTCGAAGCTCGAGTCTGAAGTCTTTTGGGTCGAGTCGCAAGTCAAGTCTGAAGTCAGCTGTTTGTGCGACTTAAGTGCGACTCGAGTCCGAGTCTCAGACTCGAGTCCCCATCTCTGGTGTGTGTGTGTGTGTGTGTGTGTGTGTGTGTGTGTGTGTGTGTGTGTGTGTGTGTGTGTGTGTGTGTGTGTGTGTGTGTGTAGTGGTTTAACATGTCAGATCCCATTCTCAGCAGCTGGATTTGATTGTTGCACCACACCGAGCAGTTTGCAGAGCCAGTCGCTCACCACAAGGGAGTAATGACATAGTTAAAAAGGGTGGTGGTGAAATGGGGGCTTGTGGAAGACTTTGAAATTGCTATCATGGAATCCCTTCCAGTATTGAACGTGTGCTTAAGCTCTAGCCGTATGAATAAAACGTTGTATTCCTGGACTGTACTTCAGAATGGGACTATTGTTTGAAGGTAGGCTGCAGTTCACCGTAAACCACAGAGAACAGACAGCCGTCATTAATTTACCAACATCTTTGAAGTGTGCTTTCCTTGATTCCTCCACCAATCTTCTCTGCATTTACTGTAGATACTGACTGACCACTGTTAGCAATCGTGGCTAGCGTTATTGCAATGCTATCATCTAATAGCCACTGATGAGAGGTTGAAGATAACTCTTTTCTTTCTCTAAATGATACTCAATACTGCTCTCCTGCATCTGTGAGTCTGAATGTTTTCAAGATGTGGATCGTCTTTGCAGGCCAGACGACCCCATTAACCTCTGTGGGGGAGACATTTACAGAGTGAACAGGCACAAATACAAAGAACTGTTTAGAGTTCACCGAGTTGGTCCTCACACATTACGCAGTGAACAAAGAAAACCCAAACTAAGCCCACCGTAACATACCACATATTTTAGTGTAGCTTGTGTTAGTCAAATTTAAGGATTCATAGTGGAATGAGGTGTACACCTCAAAGAAATAAAATAAGAAGTAAGGAGAGCAAAAACTGCTAGGGAAATAAAGTGCAGTGTCTCCCTCCTCTGGCTGGACTGAGGTGTAAACTGTTCATGAATCCATGCCTTTCCTACAACATTGATTTAAATCAAATTAGGTACACCTGTACAGTCTAATCCAATCCAATACAACTGTCCTGCCATAAAGTCTACCTTTAGGTTTTTTACACCGTCATAGAGGTGCTAGTGATGTTTTGTACTGGACTGCCTTATATTGAAAAATAAATTCTAATATTCTGCCCCCCTCATGAGGAGGACAAAACATTAGAAACACCTCTCAATAATATAATGTAGTCCAGCAACCAACACCACCTTTAACTGTGACCTTTATTAATATACACTGATTGAAGGAATACTTCACTTTAGTGGGGATGCCATGTCCCCCTTGACTCAAAAATGTATTTTGCTTAAGGTGACGTCACTTTGATGTTTGACCCTCAGTTTGCAGAAGTTTGTGCAGACGCATTCATGTTCTGCTCAAGGGGGGGGAAGTGTCTTTGTACTCACCTTAAATCTTTAGTTTAAGATGTGTATGATTTTGTGACATAACCAATTTGGAAGCAAAATCGTGATCCAACATACAACTTACACAACTGTGATGTGGAAGGTTGAAGCCTCCAGTGCACATAACACTGAATATGGACCTTTTAGTGAAGTAGGAGACGTTGTTTGTCTAATAGTTCAACTTTTAGAATTAGAAATATTTGCATATTCATAGATTCTGGATATTTGTATGAGGAGAAGGAATAGGTTATTTTTTTGTGGTAGAGTAGAATCAATGAACATGAACATGTTTGTGGAAAACCCATATCAAAAACAAATGCAGATTCCAACAACATGCCTAAAGGGGGTCTTTAAAAATATTGTAAATATAAGGACAAATAAAAATATTCAGGCTCAGCAATAGGTAATATATATATAGTTAACAATGCAATGAAAGGAAGCAAATTATTTTGTTGTTTATATTCATATAATGTCCCATGGGGACAATGCATGTACAGTAGCACCGTCATTGGGCTGTCTCCACTGAAACAGGCAGTTCTCTTTGCGACCAGAAGGTGTCACTCTCTGTGGGTTGATAAAGTGAAATTGTAATGGAATAGTCTCTGAAACAGTGTGTGTGTGTGTGTATTTGTGTGTGTGGTGAAGCATTTGGTTATCTTAAGATGAATACAAATTCATGTTATACATGTAGAGCGAGCCATACATGTGCACTGTTGTCTACAACATTTTTTTTTAAAATGACTTGTGCCACCTTTTACAGAAGTGTTTCACACATTATAAGTGGCTTCAGCCAAATAAATCTCCTTTAGAATCAACTATAAAACATGTTTGAAAGGTCCTTTTAGAATTTACATGAACCAAAACTGTGCTGTCAGATGCATGTCAGATCTGCTGAAGGATCAGAGACAGCAATCTGTCCTTGTTGCCCTGATCCTGGGGGTCTGTGTATATTTGTTGAGCAGCTTTGCCTGGTAGCTTCTCTGCAGGCCTCTCATCACCTCAAGGATCCTCTGCTCTCCCCCCCCTCTACATCCTCCATTCCTCCGCTTCTCTTCTCTACTCCATGCTGGGTATCCATGGGCTCCAGACCAAACAAGCAAACAAACAGAACAACAGAAAAACCCATCACACAGACAAGGTTGGTCTGGGTTTTGTGGGGGGGGGGGGGGATAGATCTTGTTTGCTTTCTGGGCCAGTTGCATTTCACTATGATGGCAAAGAAGGCCTCCCAGGACACGACTATACCCATACTTCTGTTTGACTTCCAGGGGGGACCAAGGTGGTCCTCGGCACTAAAACATCAACTTCTGACCCAATACACAGTCACGGGCCTGTAGCCTTTACCTAAGCTGGCCCTGTACTCTTTAGCTGTGAGAAGCTTGTTGGTGTGACATTCAGCTGGTGGCCTTTATTCCTCAGAATGCTGTCTCTCAGGCATGATGACCAGTAACTATACTGATTCATTTGATGACTTAACACTGTCATCCCATATAGCCTAAACATCATAATATTACATTACATTGTCAGGAATAAAGAAAGTAATTGTATAATTGTTAAGCTGTTCCTTAAGATACAGTAAGTGTCCATAACTAAAGTAACAAATACATTTATTCTACAGCTTTATCATTGTAGACTTATGCTTTTGCTATTATTATCAGTCCCTCTGCCTGTAACTGACTATAACCCACACAGTATAGCCAGACTGTTTTACTTTTGCTACCTGTGTCCTTGCTAAAGGGCACAAGTCCCAGGAAACACTCTATCTCCAATCTCTAATACAATCTACCAGCAAGAGGACATTTATGCCTTAAGCATGTGTGTATTGGAGACAAATGTGTCCAAAAACATGGCATGTGGTCAACATTCAATTTCCCTGCATGTTTACCTATTACCTAATGGCCTGAATCATGGAAGTTATGCGTGTCCATTTTCAGGGAATTGTAGGGTACGCTGAATGAAAAGATAGTAAAGGTAATTATGTCGGATAAGAGATGTCTCTAAGTCAGAGTTTTAGACTGTGTATTGCAGAAAAAAAGTCAAAGCTATGTGTGTGGTTGCTGGTAGGGACATCAAGACGTTCTTTTGTTGTAAAAGCCGTGGAGAGAGGAAATGAAAGCTGGAAATGGTTTTCTAGTCCGGGAAAATGCAGATGAGCCATAAAGGTATGTTTGATTTGCTGACTCCAGCTGTGCCTGGAGAATTCCCCTGACCCATCCTATGGACCCGGTTGCTGTGTGAGGCCACATGTACCACTGTTGCAAAGCAGGCAAGTGCAATACGCAACCCCCTGCCTGAAAGGGCTGGCCATTGAACTCTCAGGCAAGTGGCAATATTTGCTCACCTGAAATACACAGATCTTGCCAATTGGGGTCGGGTGGGCTCAGGGACTGGGGAAGGACCCCTTGATGCAGCTGTGGCCCGGAGAAAGACCAGACCAGGAAGTTTTGTGGCTGGAGAAGGGTGGGGGCTCTCTTGGTGGGGGGCTGTTTAGCGGTAGCGGCCCTATTGTGTCTTAAAGGAGGCAGGGATCGTATTTGTTCGAAGCTGCAGGAGGCTGATGAGGTGCTAATCTGTTGAGTGGCTGTGTCATTGGGCCCCTGTTCCCAATAGCCTGTTAGCTGTCAGGGCCTGTAAAAAAAAAAAACACAATTTACGGGCCCCAGCCCAGGACTCAGCCATCGGTGTCCACGGGTAAGCAAACACAGATTGAACACTTATGTTGTTGCTCTGGTAGGGCAGGCTTTACCACCAGGCTCCTGGGGTGACACGTAGGCAGCCTCTTTTCAGCCCTCTTCATGAGTTGTCGGCTCCCTCTTTGCTCCTCTGTAAACACTACAAATTAGCCATCTGCATATGGATGGGCCCTCAGTCCATACAGGAAGGAGACAACTGCCTGGTAGAAGGGAGAAGATACAGGCTCTCCTCTAATGCAGACCATATATACATTCTTCACTATCAGCTTTTAATTTCTACCCTCATGCATACGAAACACATAGCACATTCAGGCACAGGGATTTTTTTTTTTTTTTAGATATTCCTGCTCAAGAGAGTGTGAGAATTTGTTTTACAGCGCTTTGAAGCATGAGGATAATGAAAGAGCAGGGCTGGCCGGTTTTCTGAGATGGGTTCGGGTCAGCAGTCAGAGGTAATCCCAAACTTGAATTTCCCCATCAGCCTGGAATACAGATAAGACAGCAGCAGATATGACCCTCACTCACTGACTGAGTGACTGATGGAAAAAGGAAATGGACCAAAAGCCTCTCTCTGATGTAGAGTTGAGATGTGTGTGTGTGTGTGTGTGTGTGTGTTTTCTCAAGCGGTCTGTCAGTGATGGTTGCAGCCGTTGAGCATTGTGGTCATCAAAGGAAGATTTGTACTAAAGCTTAACATTATAACAATTAAAAACTAGATCAAAAAAGTTGATCAGTTAATTCAACTATCATGAAAAGGATGCTATAGGTTATGCCTATTGTCCCTTGAGTCAGTTAGGATTAGGAAGACCATTACTGATACGTAACTTTTTAATCACAAGGCCAGGTTTGCCCTCTTGTCCATGCTGACATGGATCTGACAGCATGACGGCCGAGTCTGAATGGCCATAGCTCATCATGGATTATGGCATCGGCTAGATTGTAGTGATATTTAGACACAGAGCTTCCCATGGGAGCCTGGCCCTTTAATTAACATAGCGCTACTGCCCTCCACCCCCCCCTCCTCCCCTGTTTTAATTGCCTTCAGTCTGTGATTAAATGTGTATTGACTCTGCAGTTGGTCCACTAATGAATAACAATGTGCTGATTTGGTGATATTAAATCTTTTGGCTCTAATACACATCCCATCCATGTTGCTTAAAGTTCAGACATTACAAGGAACCATGGCATCTGATCACATCTATGTCAGAGTGGAAGCGATATACAATTTATAAAATATATCACACAATCCACATAAAGTATAGTTTTTCATTTTGTGTCAATTCATTCATAAATCAACCAATCACCTTTTTTAGTGTTGTTATGTGTGTCTTAAATTATTATAAATGACATCATTTTACCTGGAATGTTTTTAATGATGCATTCAATTGAACTTCACTTTTCTAATAAGGTGCCCTTTAAAAAAATCTTAGAAGTTGCACCTAAATGTAATAATTCTAAGCCATTAAAAAGAGCAACATTTGGGTTGCAAAGTTGTGAAAACCCCATTTGGCAGGTTTATCCTTTCTATTTGGTAATAATGGAGTTATAGTATGATATATATAATATTGTTGGTAATCCATTAATATATGTTCATGGGTGTCTCACTTTCAAATAAGCCATCAAGTTTGCAGTTATACATGTTGATAAGTTGTTATTAAAGAGATTTAGATCCATGAATTATGGGGTCTAGCCAGTCAGAGAGTTTTTACAACATTGCAACCTGAAAACTAGTCCTATTTATGCTTATAACTGATCTATAAAGTTATTTATTAGCCATTACTTAATTCACATAACACAATTCCTTTACAAAGGGTGTCTTTTCACAAAGTGGTCCCTTCATTTGTTTTAAACTCTACATTGCAACAATCTAAACTCCTAAAGACTCTAATTTGGTGCACATGCATTCTTTAGTGTCATCTGATCTGTGCATCTCTTGGGATGCCACAGTTCTCACTCTACTCCTGTGGTCTAATAGATAAACTGTCACCTTGTTTGATAAATGAAGGGCAGCGGTCAACATAGGGTCCTTTACCATGACAAGAGAGAAGTATTGAATCTGCAGTGTCCTGGATACAGTCAACAGAAAACATATCTAATGGCATTCCTCGCCACATTCCTCTCAATATCAAAAGGTGTGTATTTGAGGATATCCTTAGTGCGTTTACGCCTGTGTTTGCGCCCTGACCCACTGGGGCCAGTGCAATAACTTTGGACTCCCTCCCACACTGCATCTCGTTGCAGTGACCACTCTCAGTTTTTATTTAGCTGGGTTGTGTGCCTTCCCAGTCCAGCTGCTTTTCAGATTCATTTCCAGGTAAACACAGTGTGGCCAGCCACAAACCTGCGGCCAACAGGCGTTGTCACAGCTGTGGCAGATAATGGCAAGTCCAAACTCCAGCCCGGCTCTGGAATGTTTACTGTCACCACAGGCAAGTTGGCAGCAAACATTTTTTTCCAGCACTTTCTAAGAGGAAGACTCTCTCGTTATTAATTTTATTTTGATGAATTACATACTTAACCCTTTGCCCTGTGCTGTTTTGTGTGACTTGGTGCGCTCAGATGAATACAAAGGCAGCAAAAAAAAGGGACATGCTTAAGTGAATCTTTCAATTTCAGTTGAAAAAAAATCCTCACTTTGAAAGTTGAAGCTTAAAGTTAACACATTCCTGCCAACAACTCCTGGGTGTTTGAAGGAATGCTAGAAGAGTTCCGCCTTCCTCTCACAAACCAGCGTGCACCCTGCCTGTTTCCACCCCCCGGCCCTGCACCCAAGAAAACCCCCCAGACACCCAACAGCATCCGTACCAGAAAACAAGGCTTTGGGTGTCATTTTGGCCTCACTCATGCAGGTGTTTGTGCTTTCACTTCTTTAACTGACTCATTAAACTTTTATCATTTAGTGTTTGCCCTTATCATAACCAGTAAAGGAATGACACCTGAATGTGTGAAATGTAACACTGATCATCATGGAGGCTAATTGATCAACAAAGTGTCAAAACTAGCCTTGAAAGAGGAGACATGTAGGGCACACCACTGGTCTGGGTGCTGGGTATGTATTCTTAGTCGGAACATGTCAATTTGACAAGAACGCAGTGTGCTACTTCAGTTAGTTTTTTACTCATCCTTGTGAGAGAAAGTAAATGCAATCCTTATTTCCAGTGTATGCTCAGGGTTGTGAGCTGGGATGGAACAGAATGATCAACAATAAATGCAGCAGCAGCATTTAAAATCACAACGCTCCAATTAATGTGCTAAACTATTCAAAAAAACTTCTTTTTTTTTTTTTTTTTTTAAGCTTAGTAGAGCAGGTGACCAATTTAAATGTCATGTTAATAAAATAAAACATAGAAGAACAGAAAGAGATTAATAGAAAACTAATAAATATCTATATTTAACCATAAGTTTACATTCTCTGCACCTTGTTATTAGCCTGTAATTTTTATGGTTAGTGGTTAAAAAAAATGTTTTGTAATTTACGTAAAAAAACAATCCATTAATGTGTCCTAAAATGTTGGTGCTGTTCATTTAACATCCATTTGCGGTTTGTATCTGTGTTACTAAGTGCAAACCTTAGTATTTCATCATTCAACAACAGGCCTACATACAGCATGTGTAATTGTTGCCAATTGTTAAATCTGGGTGTAATGCAATGAAGTGGGATTTCAGTCATTATTTAACATCCAACCATGCAGGCTCAGTGAATTAAAGCTACTCTGACTTCAGCCCAACCACCACTGTTGCAAGTTTAAGAAAACACAGTTTTTTGATGTTTGTTGCTTTGGTGATGCCTAAATTACAAAATGTGCTGGCATGTTGTGATTACAATCACAGATGATATACATCTGTATACAGATGTTATACCAACGTCTGATGGTCTACACTAGTGATATCTTCATTTTATTTTTAATTTCATGGATTTTTGTATGAGTGTGTCTCTAGATAAACTCTATGGTCAAGCTGACTCGGAGTGATGACCCTCTTTAGCCCGGCAGAGAGAGAGAGAGACGTTGACGTTGCCCAACATTCTTGTTCCCCATTTGAAAAACGTATCAGGACGGAAGTTCCTCTCCTTTACACATGTGGTATAGGGACACTCTGTGTATTAACACACATTACAGAGGCTACATGAGGAATATACACAAAATAGGGTGACGGAGTGGCAGCAAAAGGCCCAGTTAAAGTTTTTGTTTGTGACCAAATCCAAAATGTGACCTTCACCCATGTGAGAGGACTGTGGCAGGTTGATCATTAACTTTGGAATTAGCAACATGTCTCATTGAGGAACATAATGTCATGCAGGTCAAGGACCATTTTAGAATACTGAGGATTTGGTGTCTGTAATTTTGGAAGTCTTTTCAAGCCTATTGATTTGTTTAAGAACAGGGACAGATAAGTAAATATCCACCAGAAGAGTTTTTAAACAGTTGAGTAAAAGGTGTCCTAATTTTATTTATTTTTTTACATAAAAAAGCCCCCCAACCATATATAATTGTGTAACAGCAAACTAAAGTGTAGAAATCTCAGGCTTATTTTTATGCAACAGAAATACGACTAAAAGTGATTTTATTTCAATGTTATATATATATATATATATATATATATATATATATATATATATATATATATAACCTTACGTGTATTATTAATGAATGTATGTAGACATGTATATGAAGATCCACAGACTCAACCCGGATAAAAATATAGCCCTACAACAGGGCTGCACTTTTATTTTCAACACCTCGGAATATCTGCTCATAAATATTTACCCTAATATAAATAATGTAGCCAATCAATAAATGTTAGGTTATTTGCTTGAACTATCATTATGAAAGTATATTGTCGTTTTTAATTATTTAAAAAAAACTTAAAAACGTTTGTTTTTAAGCAAGCCGAGAGAGCGCAGATTTGACCATCTCCAGCTCTCTCCGGTCAAATCCCCAATCCTCAAACATACACAGAGCTTTTTCTCATGATCTCATTTCCAAGTTAAGCGGACTCTGTTAGTCCCTCGTCAACACTACAGGTTTACTCGCCTTTACTAATGGGTCTCTATACTGATAGTTATGCTCTTGCGTAAATATGCAGTCAAATAGATGTACCACTACTGACACGTGGCTGGCACCGGACTGCAGCCTCACCTTGATGTTTGTGTCATACAAATACTGTACATGGCCGGCTGCGAGAATTAAAGGGCCGCAACAGCCCGGAGCTATTCCGTCTGATGTTGTGACGATAGATATTTAAACATTAGGTAAACTTTCACCATGACACGGGATCCACAAGATAACATGATTATTATTTTGCATCTATTTAGTGACAAAAACTCAAAGAAAATGTACACAAATTCCATCGTTTCTAAAATGTCTCACCATATGAAAGAATGAGGCTGCTTTATGTGCCACAAAGCCAGTTGGAGGCAATAACCGAGAGAGGGCGCTCTGAAGCTATGCTTAGCATATTCAGTAACGCTAATTAAAACATTTGGAAACAGTAATTCAGTCATCCAGGTTAGTAAAGAAGGATACAATCTCACCTTTTTTTGCAAATAATAGCGAAATCATTTAGAAAAACACGTTAATAGTGACAAACATGTAGAAACCAACTGATATGTATTAGAACGTGACTGTTAAACAGCTGGGGCAAAGTGATGAAATGGCTTTTATTTTCACCAATATCAAAGGAGCTTTCATCATTTCAATGTAGTGATCAGTGCACATACACATGCATTCATGCAGGCCCACATCAGCCATAATATCATTATTCTCTCCTGGTGGCGTTTAAAAACACACTGTTACTCTTTGAGTATCACATATTGTGCCTGGAATCAAACAGCAACACAACCCTGGCAACATCCTGCAATACAATACATTTGCCTAAATACATTCCTTTAAGTGGATTTCTACTAATAGATCAACCTTTATCGGATTCATAAATGTTATTTTGGTGTAAAATAATTAACAGTTTTACAAATTCCTTGAACGCAATGCAATAAAAAATGCTTTATGATTTCAGATCAGTTTAAGTGGAATAAGCACGGTGGAGGATGTGCGTAATGAAAAGCACACCAACGAAGAGCGCCAAAACATTCCTTTTTATAGCTCTTTTATGTTGCCTCAGCCAAATACAATAAGATTAGTATATAATGAAGCTTTTCATAAGAAACTGTTCTTTTCAGCCAGTGCAGGTGTACAATTGGGGGTGGAGGAGGGGGAGCTTGAGGAGTCTCACGCCTAGGTGCGAGGAGATTATTCAAATAGGGCCCAAGGCGTAGAAGTAGGGATTGGAGGCTTGCCTAGCGCACAGAGCTATATCACAGCGTTAACAGGCAGCACGGAGCGTCATTTGAACTCCAGTCACTGACAGACGCATTTCACGGCTGGCTCCATAAGACACACATCAACGCCAGTCCTTGACGAAGGGACACACCGACGACCTAAATACACTCAGTGGTCCCCAGTCACCTGCTATTAGAGAGACTTTCTGCTTTTCCCCTGCTGGGAGACGCTTTGTAAAAGTCCTCCATGATGCTTGGAGCAGTTAAAATGGAAGGACACGAACACACCGACTGGAGCACCTACTACGGAGAGCCCGAGGTGGGTACCTTAAATATATATTTTTTTCCGTCTAAAGCCAATCCCATTTTATACAACTCAATATTAGCCCTGAGATAATATTAACTTTGTGATCAAATATTGACTTGAGGCGCCTCCAAATCCTCCCCCATCTCTACGCAGGGCACTATCCTAACAAAGTTGCTTGACATGTAAGGGGGGACTTTTCATTCGGAATATAATTCCATAAGTCTATACGTATCTTTACTAAATCAGATTTTTTGGGTAATTTTTCCACTCCACAAACATCTGAGCTGTTTGGTTTTGGGGAGATTGATTCAAATATTTGTATTGCAGTCGCTGTTTTGTGTGTCATATTAGGTGTCCACATTCTCATCGATATTGTGCATTTTTCGCGTCTTATTTCACTTAAATTCTATTTACCATACCAATGGCATTAAACACACATGCAGCTTTGTTTTTAATTTTGAAACTCAACTCAACAAAATCGTATAGGTCCATTTCAACCTTTACGAGCCCGTGCGCATTTAAAAAAAATAACTGTTATCTTATTTTGAATGAACGCTTTCATTGTGATTTTAAAGAACTTCTGTGTTTAGTTATTACAGCTGCTGTTTAACTCCTCACTGTAACCCTTGTGCCAGATGAAACTGATGATTGCCTCTTTCCCTCACTGACAGTGTTACACCTCGGTTGGCAACATGAACACAGGCCTGGGAATGAACTCTATGAATTCCTACATGAGCATGTCCGGCATGGGCACCACTGCCAACATGACAGCCAACTCCATGAACATGTCATACGTCAACACGGGCATGAGTCCCTCTATGACCGGCATGTCACCGGGCACCGGAGCCATGAACGGCATGGGCGCAGGCATGACGGCCATGAGCGCAGCCCTGAGCCCTAGTATGAGCCCCATGACCGCGCAGCCCGCATCTATGAACGCCCTGACATCCTACACCAACATGAACGCCATGAGCCCTATGTACGGACAGTCTAACATCAACAGGTCCAGAGACCCCAAGACCTACCGCAGGAGCTACACGCACGCAAAGCCCCCGTATTCCTACATCTCCCTCATCACCATGGCCATTCAGCAGTCTCCCAGCAAGATGCTGACACTGGCCGAGATCTACCAGTGGATAATGGACCTCTTCCCTTTTTACCGACAGAACCAGCAGCGCTGGCAGAATTCCATTCGCCACTCGTTGTCGTTCAATGACTGTTTCCTCAAAGTGCCCAGGTCGCCGGATAAACCCGGGAAAGGCTCCTTTTGGACTCTCCACCCGGACTCCGGGAACATGTTTGAGAACGGCTGCTACCTGAGGAGACAGAAGCGCTTCAAGTGCGATAAGAAGACGAGCAAGGATAGCGGGCGCAAAGGGGGAGACGGTGGCTCCTCTAACAGCAGCTCGGAGAGCTGCAATGGAAACGAGTCCCCGCACTCCAACTCCTCCGTCAGCGAGCACAAAAGGTCCCTGTCGGACATGAAGACGAGCCAGGCCCTGAGCCCGGAGCACGCCGCCGCCTCCCCGGTGTCGCAGGGGCAGCACCTCATGTCTCAGCATCACTCTGTCCTTGCGCACGAAGCGCACCTGAAGCCGGAGCACCACTACTCCTTCAACCACCCCTTCTCCATAAATAACCTCATGTCTTCGGAGCAGCAGCATCACAAAATGGACCTAAAGACTTACGAGCAGGTGATGCATTACTCTGGCTATGGCTCCCCTATGGCCGGGGCTCTTTCCATGGGCTCCATGGCGGGGAAAGCCGGTCTGGATTCTTCATCCATACCTGAAACAACTTACTACCAAGGCGTCTATTCCAGGCCAATCATGAACTCCACATAAACTCTTCAGCCCTCCATCCGATGTGGACTTTCTTCCCCTTTCAATTTGTACATTTGTAAAATAAATATAGAGTTTGTGTACAATATGTATTTCCGATATTTTTGACGTTTCCCACCGTTTTAGTTGTCGAGTTTGTTAGTAGCCTAATTATTTTAAGAGAGGATGTTGATATTAATAATTAAAGTAATGATAATGTGACGAGATCTGTTCAGAAGTCGGCTTCAGGAATGGACCCCAAAGACAAACATCAACTTGCTGTATAATAGCCTCCATCTGCATAACCGAATTCCTAAATGAAATTAAATGCCTCGCAGGATTTCTTCAATCATTTGTGTAATTCCTATTTATGGCTTGTATATGTGTATTCTTGTAGTGACAAGAACAGAATCTATATTAAAGTGTTAATGGTTTTGTTTTCTGAATATGATGTTGTTTGGTAGTTATTATCATTATGATTATTATTATAATAATTATTATTATTATTACTATACAACAGTAGTCTAAATGCAACCATTACAGCAATTATGTTCCTAGGGTGCACTGAATATGTTATAAATCAATATGACAGAAAATTAAAAAAAAGACTGTAGGCAAAAATATTTTACATTAAAGAAAAACATAGCCAGCATTTGAATTATTTTACATCAAATACACATTAAATGTTAAAACATAATTTTTTTTAAAGAGAAAGACAAAAAGACAGAATTAGTTTTATTAGATGCTATTTAGACCCAGTTTTAGCTTTGCACAATAACAAACAAATTGCATATAAGTGCAAACAATGCATTTCACAATATTTCTTATTTATTTAAAAGAATATTCTTATCCATGTGCTTTTATAATAAGGCGCATCTTTCCAGCAGTGATTAATAGCTTTGCTGGACAACAACGAGAACAATGCTCTCAATCGGCAATCATCATTAGGAAAAAAAAAAAAGTAAACAAAACAGATACGGTTATTAATCCCAAACGCAAAGTGAGATATTTATGGGGTGAAAATGTATCCAACACATTAACCATTGTAATATTTTGGCGCTGAAGTGACGACATAGACAGTCCATATGCATGTTAGAAAGAAGAAAGCAGGAAATAAAACATTAATTTTACTCCAAATATGCTGCTTTTTGCAGACATGCAATCAATCCAAAGAATCGCTAACATGCACGCTTGGTACAATTTCATCTACCTACAAATCCAGCTGCTGCAAAGAAGAGTTGGAGAAAGAAGTGTGTTGAGTAATGAAGCTATTTAAATTCCCACACGTACAGTGAGACACTTTATGATTCAAACCTATCACTGTCACTCAAACACTATGCCTGCCTGTCTGCCACACACAAACACACGCACGCACGCACGTACACACACACACACACACACACACACACACACACACACACACACACACACACACAGCAAAGTTTAAATCAGTGAATAAGATTAAGTGTCATTGTCATATAAAACAGCCTCCCCGCGGAGCAGGAGAATAGTTGCTGGAATAGTGGGCTGATTTGGGAACAGAGCCGTCTGAATGCGATGCTCTAACTTCTCTCCCCACAATCTGGGGGTCCATTGTCTACTCCCTACTTTTAAAGTAGTTGGACCCTCCCCTCTTGTTAGATAAGATAGCCTAGTTGTCGTCCAAATGAATCGACACCCCCACCCCCTCTTGCACGCCCTTCCCTGCCGAGCTCAAATCCAAGGCCAGGGGAAATTTCTGCTCCCCTTATAACTAATTGACACCCCTTCTCCTTCTGAACACGTAGGGCCTAAAGTGTGCGTTTATTCTCCAGACCCTCTTTACAGATCGTACTTTAAACAGCGTGATCTGCGAATAAACAAAGCCAGTAAACAATAGAGTGGATGCTATACCCGCATATAGGAAGAGTACACACACACACACACACACACACACACACACACACACACACACACACACACACACACACACACACACACACACACACACAAATTGCACAAGTGTAAACTTTGAATAGGACGCCGCAGCTCTGTAAATTTACACAGACATTACATTTCGTTCTATTCATTTTAGACATATAATGCTAAGCTGATTTTTTTTTTTTTTTATAGCGCACTGATCGATATCTCTGTAAAATAATCATTTTTTTTTAACTAGCGGGGCAGTGAAATCTTTGCTTTGTGCTAAAGTCAACAGTGACAGAGTTTGAGCTCAAATAAATGCCGTGATGTCTGGAGCCCTTTGCAGAAGGCAGAAGGCGAGCTTCTACAATGGGCTCCTGTGTGGCTTGCCAACAACAAGCACCAGCTATTTTGCACAGGTATGAAGCTTTTTTTATCTTCTATAACGCTCTCTTTTAAAAACACAGAGGGAGATGTAGTTTGGTGGCCGTTCCCGGACATGCACGAGGAGGGGTGGTGGTGGTGGTGGGGGGTGGTGCTGCTGCTCATGGCAGAGGCTGATATCCTAAATTCATGAGAAAGGAGAAGTATTGGATTTCACGACAGGGTGGTGCAAAGAGGCGATCTGCAGGTTATGTGATGGAGGCTGCTTCAAGGTTCTGTGTCTTTGAATCGCGTGATGGAGAGCGAGCCTGCTGCCTTGCAATAACAAACTGTCACTAACAGGTGATTTAGTCTCGTTGCTGATTTAAAATGTAACTTATAAAGAGAAAAAAAGAGGACGAGATCATTTCACTTATTTTTTTTTTTTTAGGGCTGGGGATTCCTTAAAACAAAATCATCAAACAAGATAAAAAAAAATATGACTTCATTCTAGAAAATCCATATTGATTTTATACCGGAAACAGGTGAAAATTGCGGATATCAGATAAATATAAGTTAATATGGAGTTAATGCCTTTGGAGTTATTTTTTTTGCAGTGTGCGGCTGGCTGATATCATCGCTGCTGCGCTGATGTCATGAAAGCGAGTTGTGCTGCAGCAGTGATCCTGCGAATGCTTTTATATTATACCAGTAGGTACAAATCGATTAAGAGTTTGGGGGGGGGGGAGGGGGTATCGTTTTTATCAGTAAATCTCAAGCCTAAGCCTACATTGAACTGCTCGTGATTGTGATGTCAAGCCTTTATTAAATGAAGGTAATATGGGCTACATGTTTTTTTTTTTCTTGTTCAGAAATTAAAACTCATTGTAGCGTATTTTATATTTTAAAAGTAGCTCTATGATAATCCTTAAAATATGAATCGTAATTTATCACTATTTGATTAAACAAAATACATCTCAGTGGAATAAAAATAATATTAATAATAAGCCTAACAACAGGCCGAATAATAATAATAAAAAAAAAATAATAATAATAATAACAATAATAATAATAATAATCCGGAAATAAGGGTCCCCTAATATTTCTGCAATGATGTCTTTACAAAATAACGTCCAAAAGCCATATTTGGATAACTTGTTCTTTTAAATCTTAAGTAGATGGAGCGCCCTCCAACATGTCCATTAGCCAATATTAAACAACTGTATCCGGACGCGGCTCTCCTCCGATCCTTTGAAGGCGGGATAACCCCCAGTCAAGCCCTCTCTGGCGCACTCTGAGATGGGAATGGCCTTTTGGAGCTTTGCCGGTTCAAAGGTAACCAACCTCAATCTGTACTGGCGGACAACAGTTCGCCGAGGCCACATCACGGCACCTTCCTCATCTCCTAACTTTGTACAGGCTTTCCATCAGGGAGGATACCTCTGCAGCTCCTATAGCCGCACCATAGACGAGCCCATCTGTTGTTATAGCAACAGAATAAAGGATGGTCCAGCCTGTTGATCTCTTTTTACTCCGCTAACCTGATTCCTCTGCATTTCTTGTTGCCGTATTTGCATATATTTCTTGAAAAAGGCCTGAAAATCAGACCTCCTTTCTCACAGACACAAAGCGTTCAGACGCATCTTTTCTCAGGCAGTCTGACTCTGCTGCTGGTTATTGACGGGACATCAGCATACTAAATGGGATATAAATATGATAAAGGTGTGTTAAAACAGGGCATGCATTATCATGAATAATAGCCTATAGTAGGCTACATATTCAAACAGGTCATGCTATTTAGTGTAACCTAACAATATAGGCGATTTACTTCTTTTTTTTTCTGCATGTCTAGCATCTAATTGTACCAGACCTCCGAAGTGAGACATTTCCCCTACAGCGATGCATTTTGCCTAGGCGAGTTTGGGCCTCTATTTCATGGAATGACTCAGTACCCTATAAGCCATATGCTCATCCACACATGGGCGTCAACTGAATATATCAGTGTAAGGGCACTACCATTCCTAACAGGAGTTGGATGCATGGAAGAGGGGACATATAGCCTTTAAATGTAGGCCTATGAAATATTAAGCTATATGAAAATTCCCGTCAGGGGAGCAGCAGCTGGGCAACAGATCTGTACAGGATAATTTGGTAATCAATCCTCCAATCGGATAAAACTCTTCAATCATCAGTAAAAGCTCTTCGGGCTATGTATCTGTCGGGTGTAGAGTTATTTCATGGAGTCAGATGGTGTTATAGGCCTATAGGCTACAGCAGGACGCCTGCCGCACCTATAGGCTCTACGCTGCAGCCCGCGGAGTGGAACACCCAAGTAGATCTGTCTCCATGGTGACGGCGGGACACCGGTCCAACAAGCTGTAATTCCGTCTCAGCCTTTTGCAGGGGAGGGACCGTCCACACTAGCCCGACTTAACTCCTCTTTCAGTAGAAATACTCCTAATCCCATATCTTAGCAAGGTAAACTGCCGTCCCTCAGTATATTAAAGGGACCACAAAGTCAAAACTTAAAGCCACCCATGGTTTCTCAGCAGGCGGCCCGTCCTCCTGGGACGCTCCGTCAGCCAGTCCGTCCAACGAACCGTAGGCTATGTGTCTCCAATTTCCTCCGCAATTATCCACTGCCGATGAATAAATGTGTTTATTAGGCAATTAGAATATCTTTTTTTCAGTTCGAAAAATGTGTGAAACAGGACATACGATTATATTAATGTCAAATTTAGGCTAGCCTATAGGAACGATAAGGAAACAATTTAACCAATGCATGAAAATATTTGAAATAAAATTGTCCGTTGATCTGACCCGAATTGATCATTATTTTGGCTTCTATTGCAACTTTGTTTATTTTATTATCTTGCTGTCAATATTGACTATTATTGTATATTATTGGTTATTGGCTCATTGGGAATTTAGGATTCAAAACCTGAAAATAAAGTAAGCAACTCTTTGGAAACACCCTACATAACATTTTTGACATTGTTTAAACGTATACTGCATTGCTAATTTGCAGGCTAATTCCAACAGTCTGTTGTCATATTATAGGCCTACACTAAAAAAATACATTTGGTTATGAGGGTTAACAAATATAAACTATTTTCATACATTTATGCATTTATGGTAATTATTCGTTTTGTATTATAGAAAACATATTAATAAAGAATACAATACAAATTACATTAAAATTGTACATTGATCAAATGCTTTAGTGTATTTAGCAATGGAATTCAAACTTTTTGTTCACACAGTTTTATTGAGTATACAATTTTTTTGACTGTAATGGACTTTACATCCTGTTTAAAAAAAAAGAGGTAGCTTAATTCTTACATGAGTTTTTAAATTCAAGTTAAAATTGCCATCATTTGCAAATAATGCATATATGTAGCACTATGACTACCACATAGTTAATATCTAAATGGTTGGTTAATATTTGTTGTGCAGTGAAGATATTTTACACAATTTTCAAACAAAACAACAAATTTGTTCGTCTTCTGAAATGTCATTTTAGAGTATAATTAGGGATTTACAAATGTGTACAACAGCCATCAATGAGAACAGCAAAGCCATACACACTCTTCAATTATTATTTTTTGTCTTTCTGCTTGGGCCTTTTTTTTTTTTTTTCCTGAAACAAGAAGTACATTTGTAATGGTCAGTGTTCACTTTTTAAACTTATTGAAGATGACACTTTAAAAGTTTTACACTTACCAATAACTGACAGATGTGGCTGTTATTTTGTAAAGGTCAGATATGGTTCTGTTGTGATGGAACGAAGAGGTAGGTATGTGTGTGTGTGTGTGTGTGTGTGTGTGTGTGTGTTTAAGAGAGAGAGGATGGACAGGGTGAGAATGCGGCCGCTGACTGTGATGTGTCCGCACTCTTCTGACATGACTATGTGACATTCCAGTGTAGGACTCCTTAATGTCCTGAGAGAGAGGGAGAGAGAGAGAGAGAGAGAGAGTGAGGTCCACCAACAATGCCCATTGAGTACTGTGAGGCAGCAGCTGGTGGGACGTGCAGTGACCTAAAGGCGATCCATTCAGGCCAGGACAGGGTGCCTCTCACTACCCTGTTGCTTTTATATGATTGGAAGTGGATGGATGGTCAGTGTTTATCCTTGTAAAGTATTGCAACACAGGTCTGTCATCATACGAAAAGTCAGTCCCCACCTTGCCAAACCGATCGAGGGTTCTGAAGGGAACAAACGACCATCAAGGGCTGATGGAGATAATGTACATGTCTGAAGGAAGAACTTACCATCTTATTTCAATGTGGTGGAGATAAAATGGGGATGACAGGAAAGGCCTTTGTTTCTCGGGAGAGCTGAAGTGAGGCTCAGCCGCACATTTGAGGAAGGGATTAGCTTCTCAAGGAGAAACATAAAGCGTACAGAAACACCCCTCCATGCAAGATAATAGATGTGTGATCAACCAGGCAAAAAGAAAATATATAGCATGGAGATTAAAGATGCTCAAAAATATGAAGTGTTGCTTGAGTTGACTGCTGGAAACATTTGTGTGCATTCACGCACTCATGCTTCCAGCTCCTCTTTGGTAATTCCACAGACATTTCCCAGTGGGTCTCATGCCTGTCTTTGAGATCAAACCTTGTTGGCAAAGCGACCATAAAACGATATGTCAGTCAGCTGTGGTAAAGGGATGCCTGCTTGACTGTGATTGATCTGCCAAGGTTTCTTTATTCCCCTTGAGACTCGATACCTCCAGGTTTTAGATTCAGTGGTTGCCAGTGCTGATGGATATCTGGGACTTCTGCTTTGGAATAGTACCACGTTATATCCCCTCTTCTGACCCATTTCCACCCAGTATGGCACATTCAGCAGCACATGGCCATAACATGGAAGCCAACATGCTGCAATATCTCCTCACTTCCCCCTCAGCTCCAGTTCCAGGAAGTGAAGGCAGAGCTTTGCCAGCCAATCACAGCGAAGGACACCCAACTCATTAAAAGTTAATGAAACCTATAAACGTGGTGCGCCAGCGATTCATTTAAACCCCCAATCCAATCTCCTCTCCCAGCAAAGGCAAACAAGCCCGTGTGCCCCCAGTGCCGTCCTCGGAATAACAAACTACGGAATATTTTGTCCTGCATATGTTCTCCTATGCAGACATGTGCACTGTGATAGGCTGTCTTACAATGGGATTTGTCCAATTTAGAGAATGCCAAGATGGTGTTCTACAGGGGTGAATTCTGTAATCTGCATCCAAGTTAAATTTAATGCCTTTGCTTTACACCACACAGCTTGTCAGGAATGGCGGCTGGATAGATATGCCATTTCAACATTCATGAGAATCACTGACATTCAAATAATGGGCTCATTATAATACCGTATGAGTGGGAGCCAAATATGTGTGAAAAACCTGTATTTACTTCCACGCGGTCATGCGAGTGTCAAGAACTATTCTCGATCCATGCAGACAGACAAGGCCAGATCTGAGCCCTCTTTCCCTTTCAGATAAACCCTCTCCTTCCAACATGGTCTGTCAATTTCAGGACATTCTCACCTAATAGCATTGCTGCTGTCAATTTGATAACAACCCATCAATAGCAATAAAGCACCACCTTTTCCAAATCTAATGTGTAGAACAATATCTCCCCATTGTCTTTAAGACCTCCATTTCAACAGGGCCCCAGTGCCCCATAGTGCTTCCCGTGGGGGATTCAAATTAAATTCCCCCCATGTACAGAACCACTGTCAGCCCGCTAATGAATTCCCATACCCTGACTTGAATCAAATTAATCCCCAATTTAATCCTATATAAATGGTTGCGTTATTTATAATGGAAAGGCAGATGCTGGGCTGAAGGATTGAGGAAAGCTGGGAGGTGTCTATAGGGCTGTTGAGCAGATTATGGTGAAGGATGAGGCCTGTATGTTTCCACACTGCAGAGTAGTCCCCTGATACACACTATTTAACCCTCGCCTGCTTGACGCTGACAGAAACATCACATCGTTTGTCACTTAATATCCTTTCAGATTAAGGAGTCAACTGGCAGATTTATTGGTCAGAGCTGGGATACCCTTATCTTGAAGTACCCAACAGAAAGATAATATATCAAAGATATATATCATGATTCATTTTGGCCTTGGATACAGTTAAATTAGCTGTGGGTGTGGACACCGTTTGAGGTCATAGTGTCACAGTTGAGATAGTTGTGTTTACGTATTTATGCAAATTTCACATGGACTTCCTTTCATATGCAAAAACTTTCATGTGAAATGTAGTTGCATATTTTTTGGGAACAACTCCAGAGGACTGAAACAGTTGAACTGTTGTAGTCAGTGATGGATGAATGGAAAGGTAGTTTGTTTGAGGGCTTACTTATACAAATAGCACAGCGTCATGCGGCATGAAGAAATATTGCAAATGCTTTTAAGATGCAAATATAATGATTCACTTTGCTGTCAGATGCATTTGTGTAAAGAAAGTCCAGATGGTTTCTCCAGGTTCAGTTATTGGTGTGTAGCTCTAAAGAGTGGAACTGTTGGATGGCCTGCTCCTTTGTTGTTTTTGGCCAGAGAATAAAAACAAAACATCCAGATATGGCAACATAGTGATTTTATAAAGACTGCAGCAATTTTCTTATGTAAAAAACCCAAACAAATCTCTGAATAGGATAATTGGGATATTTGGGATTGATGCACTGGATCAGAAAGTGTGTTAAGAGCCAAAAAGTTTTCAACTGTATCAACTGCATGATTTTCACTAATAACAATACAGATATTAATGCATTCACTTGAAGGAAATTTAGTGCAAAGTTTGTCTTAAAACTGGTTGTTTAAGATAATAAAGTAGTTTATATATGGAGTATACAGTATAGTTTGCAGGTGTATATATAGGAGCTTTGCAGATCCAAATGTATTATACTGTGTATAGTTATTAAGTAAGCAGTAGCAAGGAATGGATATGAGGATGACAGACGGTTCTGAAATCAGTTTGGCAGTTCAGAGGACAGTTTGGAGTCTTTAATGCTCGGGCCACCAAATGTCTGAACAGCTATGGTTTATTGAGGCATCTGTAAGCTTACTCATTTTATTGCCAAAGCTTGGCTCGTGTACCCACCGTCATGAGAGGGAGAGGGAGAGAGAGAGAGAGAGAGAGAGAGAGAGAAAAAAAAACACACACAAAAGTTTGCTGTTTGCCTTCATTCCACCAAATCCTTGACAGCCGTGCTATAGCCCATCACTATTCACACCATTGTGCTGTCACAACAACTAAACACATCATTTGTGTTGCAGAAACTCATCCTGTATGTATCCAATACCAAATGTTTGGCGACTAAGAGAGGCGATGGTGGGGTGGTGGGGGGTGTGCTGCATAATTTGCTAGGAAACATTTTACCGAACATTTGGTGATAAAAACGCCGGCGTCGGCCCTGAGGCTTAAAGCAATTAATTCAGGATCCTGACATAAACTCTCCAATCCTTTGACAGCTTGGAGCTGAAATAAAAATGCTAGTTCTCCTGGGAACGGCAGGAGATAGCTGGCTCTTTTCTGGACTGTTTGCTCACTGGCCCTGAGAGCAATCTTCCCCAGTCAGAATGAAATGCAAGGACACAAACAATGTACCGGCGAGAGAATGGGAGATGGGGAATGAACAGTTTGGACTATTTGCTCAGCAGAAGGGCAGCCACAATGGCCGGCCCATGGCTTTCCCATGCATCAAGCCTCTTAGTCTTAGGCCTCCCTTTGTTGCCTGGTTTCTTCTTCCCTGGCCAGATAAGAGCCCAGCTGCCCTATACTTTTAATTCCCATTGTATACCATACTGTATGGTCATTTATCTGTCCACATTATGCCTGCCATGATGGTGTTGTTTAATTGAACGGGTTATAGCATGTGTATCTCTGTTCACCTTAGCATGTGCACTCGTTTAGGGTTTGAATTGCTCTCACTTTGCCATAAAAGGCAGGGTGGCGGCAGGGGAGGGGGGATAACGGCTGACCCCTCTTCTCTTCATAGAGGAGGCAGCACAAGTCAAGCACAGAGTGCGATAACGATGCCCAAGTGGCTTTTTTATTAACAATAGAAAATATGATAAAGAGTTAGATTTGGGATGCAAGAAAAATCAAAGTGAAGAGTCCCATTTCTAGAACCCAACAAAGATGTACTTTTCCAGCCAAAGGCTGAAAGCTTCCGAGGGCTCTTGAGGGAGAAATGAGATGCGGTCATTATATGACCTAATGGCAACTCCAGCCAGAAGAGAGGGCAAACAGAGCAAGTGTAGTGGCTGTGGCTGAGAGAAGGATCCATATTGTGCTCTTTTGTTTTGGTTTGTTGGTTTGTGTTTGCATTTACATTGACCAGTTCTCCGCTGAATGTGTATTCACACTCAATACATGTAATGTTGTCTGCGTGGCAGGAAATGGAAGTAAGTGTGCTTCGCTGTTGAAGTCTGCCGGGAATATAATAACAATAGTAAATGTATCTGAGACAAACAAACAAACAAACACAAAAAAGTAGTGGGATGTCACAGGAGGATCAATACACATAAGATTAAGGAGCATATTCATGCATGTGAGCAGACACTTGCCTAAACACAAACACACACACACACACACACGCACACACAGGCCCATCCCCCTCTGTAAAGGTTGTGGTGTCAGGGACCCCCTGGGTGGTCAGACTGAGGATGATTTCTACACAATATGATGTTGTGAACGAAGACCTTTGAGAAAAGAGATTCACTGGCTGTTTCACATTTATATAACCACAGAAATACATAGTTTTTTTTAAAAGTTGTAATGCATTTAAGGAGAGTAACATCTAGTGCTCTCTCGACTTACTACAGATACACTGCAGGAAAACCAGAGTGAAAACACAACCCATGATGATTCCACAATGGTTTATTCTAATGGCTAAGCTCTTAATCTATCAGATCAGATTTCAAAGTGCCAGTAGCTGTGCCAAGACAGGTCCCAGGAAGGAAAACCCTTTGGTTTGGGGCATCAAATCACACATTTAAGATATATATATATATATATATATATATATGTGTGTGTGTGTGCGTGTGTGTAAATATATAAAGGTATGACCTGTTACGGAAGCAATACCTCAAAGAGCAACATCATTAAGAAACAGTAAGTGCTTGTTTTCACATCCACCTTTGGTGCACCACCGGCGTTTTGCCAGCATGTCAGACCTCAGGTATGGCAAGATAAATAGCTGTCTTATTTGTGCCTGTGAGAGCCGAGCTCCTTGTGGGGTGGTGCTCTCAGTTTCACGCTCCACCAACACTGAAATAAAGCTCTGTGCGAGGCATTTCAACACCGCTTAAGATTGTCGGTGGCCGTGTAATTTATGAGTTGAGAGGACTTCGTTTTTAAGTTCACTATGACCTACAATCTTCCAGCATTCATGGGTGGAGAAAAGAGCTGTGTGAGTCATACTGTAGGAAACTTACAACACCCCTCCAATTACCTTAAACAATGGCGGCGTGAGTGATACCTGTAGCGTTCTGGTGTGTGGTTCAGTCCCTAAATGTAATGTGACCTAAAGTAATTGGAGATATAGGCACTTTAACAGGTTAGGTGTTTTGTCACCTTTAGGTCAGTTTAAAGCAGACGGAAGGTAGTTAGAGCGGTTCACTTTATGCCCCGTATTTCTCAGTGGGTGGTCATATGGACAGACAGACAGAGAGAGAGACAGAGAGACAGAGAGAGAGACAGAGACAGAGACAGACAGACAGTAAGACAGACAGACAGACAGACTGGCAGACTGACAGACTGACAGACAGACAGACAGATCAAAAGAGAGAGAGAGACAGACAGAGAGAGAGAGACAGAGAGACAGAGAGAGAGAGAGAGAGAGAGAGAGACAGACAGACAGACAGACAGACAGACAGACAGGCAGACTGACATGCTGACTTATGCTTGCTGGCACTGGTTGCCTATTTGGCAACCTACTGCAGAAAGAAAAGATAGCCTTCTCAGAGAATTACTGTGATTAGGGTTTTGGCATTTGAGGTTGAAAAATAGAGTAAAGAATATAGTCCAAATTTTGGCACTTCTCAATTTTTGTTTTTGAGACACTTCAGACAAATATACCTTGAGGTATATGTAACATTTTAAATTAAACAATAGCCTACTTTTCTTTTTCTGTCTGTGGAAAATAAGAATATTCCAATATTTGTTAAATAGCATCTACAATGGCCTCTTTCTCAGTTTTTCATGAAAATGTTAAAGTCTTCATTTATATATAAAAAAGAAGCAAGATACTTCACGAGTATTCATGATTAGAAATCTCATCATATTTACTCAGCACATCAAAGCATTTGTATTATAAAGACAAACTGTGTTTAAAAAAAAAGTGGAAATTGGATTTAAACCATCAAACATTTATATTTACATATCTTGTGTTTGGCCTTTGCTACAATGAGTGGATATATGACTTGATAATTGTGTTTTATTGCTAAGCCATTACATAAAGAGGAAATTAAACCACACATTATCAGGTTAGTTTTATCAGCGGTTCCACATGTTATTCCACATCATCAAATTTACAATCAGAGTCATTATCATGTTGTTTACATTTTAACCACAAAAAAGAAAAATATATGAATTGCTCTAACCTGATATTAAAAAGAAAATGATTTATAGGAAAAAAAATGTAGACAAATATTTTTTATTGTCTTTTTAAATTATTATTATTATTATTATTATTATTATTATTAATTGTGTAAAGTATAAAACACAATGTTATTTGAAAAATACATTTTGCTTGGTTGATACTATTGATCCAACTAATTATCTGTTGTCATGGAATTCTGTAAATTTAAAGAAACAGAAACACAAATGATCACAGGCTGCATTACATTTAATTTAAAATATGAAAGGTTTTAAAAATATGCAAAACAAACATGTAAAACAAATAAATTATCATATTTGAAAAAAAAGGTATCTAAATATGTAAATACATAAATTAAGCTACCATATATTTGAAGTAATGATTTATAATGTATTGACAAAATATTAAACAAAAGCAACAGCAAAAAAGCTAAAATTAAAAAAAATAAAACATTAAAATGTGCTCTTTATAATGCACATTTCATGATTTACAATTACATAATTTTTGACTGGCAGCGTAAAGGAGATATTTATTTTAATGCTTTTTAGCTTAAAAATGCTGCTGCAATAAGAACTGTTTTTCATTGCATGAATTTTGGATTAAATAAAGAAGAATTACGGAAGTAAATTGCAGAAGTGTTTTCAAGTTCTTTATTTAAATGCCACCGTTCATGCTGGAACATTTTGACTAAATGTCCACGTTTCATATTCATATAACGCTTTCAGGGCCCAGCACAGCCACACATGGCTATACTATTCACATTACCTCTCTGCCAATGTGTGAATGTCAACACCCTGTAAACACCTTTGACACACATGCTTGAATGCAACGGGCGAGTTAACTAAACATTCCTGGGTGTTCCCCATAAAGGTCTACCACTCATCCACCAGACTGCACTGAACCGTCTCCCACGCTCTAAACTGCAATCATGGAGCAACCTGGACTGCTTTCCCCCTTTGTATATTCACATTCCCCCCCTATTTATCTTTTACATTTAACACACACCCACACATATAAAAAAAACAACTTTAAAAGGATATAAAATAGAAATTGCAACAATTCCCTGGTCCATATCTGGCAGTTTTCCTCCAGTGTGTGTGTCTTAAAACGCTATGGAACAATGCTCTATAAGGATTTGGGAATTTGGGAGTATAATTCCAGTCCTGCGCTTATCGCCACACCCAGACTATTTGAGTGTTTTGAGATGCGAGCTCCCTGAGGACGGATCGAAGGCGTCCTAGTAGAACTGCACATCAAATAAATAGGAGGATGGGATTTATATGGAGGCTGTGTCTCGTTCAAACAGGGCTCTGCTGACTGAAGTGATCCCCACGGCCTGAGTGGAAGAGTGGAGGGAGAGGAAGCCTCAGAGGGAAGAGGGATAGCTGCTGAAGAGCTGACACACAGACACACACACACACACACACACACACACACACACACACACACACACACACACACACACACACACACACACACACACACACACACACACACAATGTCCCTCTCAGTCCTGGGTTGTGACCGGCCCATGGCATTGGCCAGGTATGTCAACTATGTTTGCCAAGCCATCCATCACCCATGCACCTTCCCTCCTGAAACAGGAACTTTTGTTTGAAGCATACACTTGTTAAGCCCATCCTTTGACTCCGCTCAACCTAATTTATTTCCTCATAGCCCAGAAAGAGGATTTATTAGCACCTATGTTTTGTTCTTTTTTTTCCTCTTATTGTAGGTTGCACAGTGCAAACGTGTTGGTAAAAACATGGGCGTGTTGTCACTAAGAGAGATTGCAAGCTATACAGTTTGGGGACACCAATGGCCCTTATCGTCGTTGACCAGGGTTAGCAAATAAACACACTGTAGTGAGTCAAGCTGAATGTAAGGAAGGAAAAGATTTATGGCTGCATGACGTTCACACTTTCAAAGAGGATATGAAATGTTTTTGTTTTCTGTTTGAGTCTCTGGGTCATGCAACAGCAGAATGAAAACAAAATGTACAGTATATTTCCATGATGCTTAGAATGTTGATTTCTCTGCTAATTAAGTTTAAGTTATTTTTGTGGGCATGTTATCTTATGTAGAAAACCATTTCATTATTGGTATAAAAGAACAAGTATAGAACAAATATGATAATCTAGTATGTTGGAAATGTTGAGAGGCAAAGAGGTTTCCATAGATTTCAGGAAGTGTTTTATTGATGTTAGTGCAAACACCTGAGTCATTTGTCTATTGTTGGCCAGCTTGAGAACGTATTGTCTGAGTGAAACTCTGACATGATGGCCGAGCCACAAAAAACTCTCAAAAGAAACCTATGTATGGGCTGGTATGTTTGCTAAAGCACCTAAATTGGAGCCTTACTTCATTCCCTGGAACATAACCTTCATTTATCTTTTGACTTCTACTCAGGGCGAGAGAGCAGATATCACTAAAAGTGCTATGTTAATTATTGACTCTCGGCACACCAAGCATCCTGCGTTGAGTGGCCACTTTGCCTCCTCTTGTGCTGCATTTTCGGCCGTAAATGTTTGTGGTCCCACTATCCTCTCCAACTCCCATACAGTATTATTAGCAATGTGTGGGGGTTAGGTTAGGGTCATGACTAACTTTCAATAAAGAACCATGGCATGCTGAGGTAAATGGGAGATAAGAGTTTGTCTCTGACCCTTTTAGTGCTTTATAAGAATGTGGCTGTGTAAACTTAATCACCCCTCAAGATAAATTCGGTCCTGCTTTGTGAAAGCAAGTTCATGCATTGCTTTTTTTTTTCCTGTTCTAAAGCCCACTTTGACAGGCGTGAAATGAGTCCTGGACTTTTCATTGACAGTTCAAGATGGAGAGCAAACTGAGATTAGGGCATGTTAATTAATTGTGGGGTCGGTAAAGTGGCCTCCCATCCCATGAAAGACTTGTTCCGTTTATTGCCATCCTGCCAATCAGTGATAATAGTGTAATCATGAGTTTCTCGTCCTTATTCTAACTTTCTTGCTTTGGAAGGGTAGGATTTCCAGTGTAATTAAGCACACTTATTGAGCTTCTATGTACCACCTGCATGTATTGATGCTCCTTAGCAACTCACCTATACAAATTAGCACTATTACAATTATTATTATTGTAAAATGACATATGTCATGTTAGATTGACCTGTGTGTTCTCTCTCTACAGATGCACATGGCTTTCTTTGAAGGACTCTTTTCCACTGCTGCTTTCCATCTACGTTCATCACCCTGCATCAAGCGGCCTGAAAGCACTTCCCTGTCGATGTGCTTGCCTATATCTATGTCTGACCTGTCTGCCATATGTAATATCAAAGCCTCTGTCAGCGTGGCGCTGAATGGGAACAAAAGAGAGGCCTCCATTAATGATTAACTGTTCTAAAAGCCCCGGCTTTTGTATTCCCATGGTGCCCAGGCTATCTGGCCACCATGTGACATGCTCACAGCATTTTTCGAGCAGATTGGGGGAAAGCTAGTGAGCAAACACAGGTGCTTTGGAGCAGCGTTGCCGACGCTGTCAGGGACAACCACAAACAAGAGCAGCTATGCCTGGCTAAATGAATCCCCACCCCTCCCAACACCATCACCATCACCACCTCCACCCCCCCATCCCCGCTCTCTGTCGCTAGCTAACTTGTTTGCGAGCTCCCCATAGCTTTCTCCCCGCAAAGCCTTCCTTCTGGAGAGTCCCCATGCCGCCCCCCCCCCCCCCCACAAGTTCAATGCCCGCTACAGCCACAGCTCCACAACTTCTCACACCCTCCAAAGAAACAAACAAATAAAAGTGAGGACGGCCGACCACTTCTTTGAGGTGATGGCATTTGCTGTGGTCATGACTAGTGGGAGAGCAAACAAATTAACGGTATTCGGGTTTTCACTTTCCAAACCAAACTAACTGTCTTTTAGTTCAAGTGGGGCAATTCCACTGACCCTGGTGTCAAACGCTGTATAAGGGCTGCACACTCTTGCACTTGAAATGCAGAGAGGAGGCCGTAAGAAATTAAACAGGGCTTGAGTATTGGCCAACCTGGTGTGTTGAAACACCTTAAAGTGAGAAATAAATCTTGAATAAATTGTGTGTGTAATAAACACTTATGGTTTATTTTTTTTATGTTTGTGTATTTTTACTTTAAGACGTTTTGTGTGGTGCACTTAACCTTTTCATCCAGGCTGACTGATTGTTCAGAGTGACTGGGGGTGCTGTGTCTCTCAACTTTGATAAGACAATCAGATGATAGGATGGCGTTATCTTAACATGGCTTTCCGGCTGGCGGACAAATGAACAGTGTGTGATAACAGGAACAAAAGCTTGGCTCTTATTGGCTGGCTCCTCCAAAGAAAGGAAAAATTATCAGGATGGAAAATTCACAATAGGTGCAGTTTATTTCATTTTCAATTTTCTACTTAGCCCAGGTCACAGGCACAGCTTTTTTTTCTAATCACTCAGATATTTATATTGTCTTTTATTGGCATTTTGGTTTCACAGTCTGTAATTACCTGCGCCTATAAAGCCGTTATTGTCACTGTAAAGATGATAACAAAAATTGTCTTAAAACAATTTTGATCAATCAATCAGGAGAGGAAATTAAGTTGTAAAAGTGAGAAAGACTGACAAGGATTGAGTGAAAATACATACTAAAGATTTATATATATATATATATATATAGAGAGAGAGAGAGAGAGAGAGAGAGAGAGAGAAACTGAAGGATAGAAAAATGGCATGTGTCTGAGAGAGGAAGAGATAGAAAGATGGAGAAAGAAAAAGGTCAAAAGTTGTTTCTTCAGAGACCTGCTACTGATCAGTAAAACGTGCACTTCTGTCTGGGTTTTCTGACGTTTGCAGCACAATTCTCAGAGTCAGAGAGAACGGTGTGTATACTCAAGGATTCACTCAGTGCTCTGTTTGCTCTATTGCCCAAAAATGATTGGAAAAAATATTGCCGCCCTGGCAAGAAATGTTAGAACTTTCTTAGAACTTTAAAAAACCTCGCAACTGTGTAGAAATTGCATTAATAAAATATATATTTTAAAAAGGTAAAGTGTCATGTGTTATTTGAAATGTAATTTTCTCTGAAAAGATCTTTTGAATGTACAATCCTGAATTTTGTTAAAATAGGCATATTCTAAAGTTTAATTTACTTAAACCATTCTTTCAGGGACTACCAGACAGGGCTTAAATAGGCAGAGATGTATTCGGTGAAGCTCATTTCATCCCCTGTTCTGCCGTTGGTTCCCTGCAGGGATTTAGCCTCTGCTGGTCGTGAGCTGAGTCTGATCAGAGGAGTTACAAATCCTCACTTTTAGGGGTCTTACTGTAATTCACAGGCCTGTTGACCGCAGTCAAGCGTGGGGGCCCAACATCTCGAGAGGGATTTGAGACATCTTTGTTGCCTCCTCATTGTGTTACGGTGAAAGTCGTCCAGCCCCATTGTCTGACCAAACTCCGCTCAGACCTCGGCTCAATCAAAGAAAAGTTTTCCAGTAATGAGGTAAGACATGAAAGCTCATTGAACACAGCGACATGTTGAAAGGGCCCTTTTGATCTCACCAGGCACAATGGTAAAATTTGAAAAGAGCAAAGTGTGCTTTAAGCAGCATTGCACTGCATTAACCTTGTCTTTTGACAGGCCCGCACCTAGAAAGAAGTAATATTCCCTCTCAATGGAAAATGTAGTTCATGAGTAATGGCCTCCTTGAGCAGAGGGGACCTTTGTGCTACCTCTACCTGCTTCCATTAGAAATTGGCTGATTAAGAAACAGATAGAACTGGCCTGTATTCAAAGCTTTGCCACACAGCTGCCTTTCTTGTGTCTTCTTTCAATTCTTATATTTTTCACTTATTCCTAACATATCAAGGTATTTCTGCAAGGATGTAGCATATGTAGTAGTGAATTTAATTAACGTTACGGCCTACAAAGTGGCATCACAGTGAGTCAAACCTTTACAATGTGTCCCTTCAAGTGACTCAAGATCACAGATTCAAGAGAATGGTGCTTCAAAGTTGCCCTTCTTGTTTTATGAAGAGTGATACAAAAATAAAAAAAAAACGGAATGGCAGTGTGCTGGAGCTGACTGATTATCCAGCAGCCAGCTGTGTCAGTCATGGGTCAGTGCAGGGACGACTCTGTCCCCAGACTCTGTTAACTAAGTGGGCCGGCACTATCTCTGCCCCATCAGCCAGCCAGTCTGTCAACTCCCTGAACGCTAATAAAATATACCTGCCTCCTATTTTGAGGGTCTGCTTTATTATTTTATCTAGGTTAATTAAATGATACACCAAAGGCCATTGGAAAAACAAATCTCCAACTTTAGAGAATTTTAAAGCAGCAGCGAAAGGCAGTACCCTCATGAAATTACATTAGCTTCCTATGATATGATCAAAAAGAAATCAAAGAGCAGGTATTATTTGCCTTAAAAAAGGTACATATAGTCAGAAACCTTCAACACACACTCCCTCTGACGCCTGCTGTCCTTGCCTGCTATTGTGTGCATTCATTTTCTACATGAAGCTATAAGACAAAGGTGGTCCTCTCAGGTAATGGAGTGACTCAGAACACAATCTGCTCAGGTGGAAGACCTCTGTGCTGCCATCTTCACGCCTGAACTGCAGTCAATGACAGACATACAGCCCGACGCCTCTTTCAGAGCACAAACTACTAGAAGCTTCTCGCTGCTGTTCCAATAATCCTCTATTCATTGAATTGTCTCTCTGCCTCTTTTATGAATACTGCCTGTGTCCCTCGTGTTCAATTACCTGAGTCAATATGGATGTATTGAACCCCCAACATATGAGTCAAATAAAGTGTATATACAAGAACAGGCATATTATGGCCATCTCAAAGGGGCTGTGAAAATTACACTGGTAATTTTCAGCCCAGGAAGTAAACAAAGTGGTAATATATGAGGGTAATAACACACAAACATGGTTCCAGTGTGGACAGAATCTGTGCAGTGTTGCTGTTTTTCACCAGTTCGACGGTGAAAATGTACTTCAGATCATCATAGCATCTTGTAAACGGATTTACACCATGCGATAAAATAAAAGTCTATATGCCACAATAATGTCTGTGTGAATAGGTTCATATGGGACCATGTGTGCATTGCGTGCATGAGGCAGCTGCTGCTTTTTGGCACACACACACACACACACACACACACACACACACGCACAAGCACACACACACACACACACACACACACACACACACACACACACACACACACACACACACACACACACACACACACACACACAGACACACTCAGGTAGCAGCTGGGCAGGCTCACCTGTCAAATTAATAAAACGAGACAATCCCTTCCATCAGCAGCGCAGCAGCAGCAGCAGAGGCCAAAGCAGACAGAGTGACGGAACAAAAGAGCGCAGCGGCGGAGAGACGTGAGGGAGAAAATGAACAGGATGAGAGGAGGAGTTGGTAACACTTTTTGTGAAGCCCATATCCTCAATATATTATAGATACCACACTTTAGACCTGCTGTAACACCCCATAATGCATTATCATGTCTAATAATCAGAATCTTAGGTTAAACTTTTACAAGCTCATAAAACTATTAAGTGTTTCATGCAAAATGGTTAGAATGATTTTGAGGAATTATGATAGTTATAATTATGAATAATAAAAATAAATATTATGACTACACATATGATGTCTTACTGTAAGACAGAAGAGAACATATCAATATTATAGTACTTAATGAATATTGCAACTCCTACAATGCATTTGTATATGTTATAGTTCATTCTGTAAATAAACAGACTGCCCTATATGTATACATATGGGCCTTAAATAAAGTGTTTGTTTTTAATATTAAAATCAAATCAAAAAAAGTATATTGATTTATATATTGATTGGTTTATTTAAATGCTGTGCACAGCCCGTATGCTTGTGAGACACAATGAAGCAACAACCAAGATGGTAACAAGACAAATCATAATATAAAGTTCCACAGATTCAAAAAGAGACCGACAGAAGTGCCATATCATGATGGATACAGTATTCTATCTCAGACTCAAACATATTTTCAAACAGTGGACACCTCAGATCACTGTACACCCACAAGTTCTCAAATGAGCACACAGGAACCTCTGTGATTTAAATGTTATATATGCTGAGCTATGCGTATAGTAATCTTTCATTTGAATGTCATTCCTAAACCTTGGATTATTCCAAATCTCCTCAAAATTGTACCTTTTTTTGGGTAGTCACTGAGCAATCAGACAAGAGGATTGGCTGTGGATGATAGAGCGATGACAATACTGATAAGATAAGAAAGCCCTTTAGAGACTTGCTGATTGTGTGTGTGTGTGTGTGTGTGTGTTCTGTGCGAGTGTGTCTCCTTTGTGTCTTGGTCTGCTCTTGTGTCTGCCTTTATGAGCGCGTGTTGGTGTAAGGGTGCATGCATGTTACTGCTTGCTTGTGTGTGTTCTCTTGGCATCAGAAAAGGCCTTGGATGGAGTGAAGAGATGGCCCAGGGGAGAGAGAGAGCGAAAGAGAGAGAGAGAGAGAGAGAGAGAGATGCGGTGGAACAATAAGGGGTGGTGGAAAATGACAAGCCTGGTAAAGGAGGGCTTCCTGAGAGCACCACATCTAACAGAGGAGGATGTGCCGCACAGACGTTACCATCCTCCTCCTCTTCCATTAACCCCTGGAGCGCCTGGTTCCCAGGTAGAGGCCGATTCATTGAAGGCACTGACAGCTGCTCCATGGGTGGGATCCTGCATGTTTACTTTTACCTGTAGACTCAGAAGACTCATCCTAAAGCCAATGAAAGCTTTAATGTGTCATAACTGACAACAAAATGAAAACACTGTCACGGACCCACAAGATCATCTGACAACACGATGAGATTGAAGTTGATTAATTTAAATCTATTGCTGTCAGCACAAATAAAAATACATTGATTGATTTTTTTTCTGTCCCCCCTCATAAATTATTAAATTAGTGGAGCACCCATTCTGCATCATGGTTGAATCATTGGTATCCCGGCAGCCTCAAAATCAGGCGAGTGTGATTAGGTTGATTACCTACATGGGTGAATTGACAAAACGTGTCCAAGGGAAGAAGTAGGAAATGCTTCATAAAGAATCTTTTGAGACAGACTGACAGGGCCTAGTGAGTGAGCGGCAATTTATGGACGGCGGCACAAAAAAGAAAGTTCCCAGTGTTTATCGGAGGCCAGTGAATCCAAAATGAACTCTTTTTATGAGGCTGACTTTGCCTCCGTGATGGCGCTCACACAAAGCAGCCAACAAAGGGCGGCAGTAAAGGGGGAGTTGTGACAAGATAGCGGCACAAAGAGAGAATCAACTTTCACGTGGCTGAATGCAGGCAGGAGCCCAGCCCAGCTGTTTTTAATGGCGATGCATTGACAGGAGGGCAGGCTATTTTTAATCACGTGCACTTCTTTCAGGCACACACACAAAACCCCCCTTTCACCAAGCTTTGTCAGTAACCTGCGGTGACCTGCATTCAAGGCTACGTCAGGGTCCCCTGCACAAAAGATGCTCGAAGACAGGGGTACAGGGATGTCTGCAGCTAAATGTCCAGTCCAGGGCCTGGAATCCCCCACTAGACCACCACAACCCTCCAGGATGGAGAAGACTTAGAAAAGAAAATAGTGTAGTGAAACCATTGGAATAATTGACATAATAATGTGTACAGACATGTAAAGCCATACTAAGCTCGTTACATTTGAAACTAAATAAATGTCCATAATGTCTCTGCAAACACACACACACACACACACACACACACACACACACACACACACACACACACACACACACACACACACACACACACACACACACACACAAATAATGTATAAACAATTCAGAAAAAACAAGGGCTCTTGTAACAGGGCTTGGGATCTTGATGAAAAATTCAAACAATATTAAATTGGGAGTGTCAACAGCAGACACACTTCTGCTGAGGACCCTTCAAACAGACGGAGTAACTCGGTACACACATTACGCTGCCACAGTTCAACCCCTTAGCGTAATGATGATGGCAGCTTTAACTGGGGCACAGCTTTTAAAACGCCTCTCCTGCAAACACTCTCATACAATGGGGGGGTAAAAGCTAAGGTTTCTGGCTTAGAAAAAAAAAAGGAGTAAGGAGTCACTTTGTCCAGGCATGTCTTTTACTTCAGATATACCTGCCCGGTGATCGTCTCAGGTCACCTGGATTCCCCGCGACCCCCCCATCCTCTCCTCCCTCCTTTTTTAGTGACCACTTCATCAGGAGTCACACTCCTGAAAGACACAGATTAAGATATCAGTGCCGAAGGATTCCAACTGTCCTCCTGCACAACATGGATCAGTAATGCCTCCTGACAGGCGAGCTTTAGAGCCAGGTCTCAGATTCTCTCACATCCATCAGTGATCCCTCATCTCGGGGAGTTGGAAAAAGAAACAACTCACATACATATGTTGACTTCATTGCACACATGAGGAAAAAGTGCACAGGGAAAGGATAAAGGCCCACTTTCCTAAAATGTGACGTGTATGTGTCTGCGTTTGAAATGATAAAAAAATCCCCAGAGGGGCCGAAAAAGAAAATGAAAATGTGAAGTCTTCTTGTCCTGCTCTGTACGTTTCTGTAACAATTTAAGCATTTATTTAAATAATGCAATTTACACATATTATAAATTGTCTTTTTTTCTCCAGTTTTTAGTTTCAGTTAAATGTTGTACATCTTTATTAAAAAGCAGATTTTTAAATGAAGTTGTTTGGTGCCTAAATGCCGTGCATGACTGTATGAGTATAAACCAACTATCCTAATGTCATCAGGGTAACTCACGATATTAAAAAAAAGATTTATTAGCATCAATCATAAATAAAATGTACAAATTTAACCTTTTTGGTTTTGACACAGGTGACAGACTGCTGTGTGTCCATGTAATGCACAGAGATGCATGAAGCTAGACAAATAAATGCATAAATTATAAATAAAATAAATAAGGAAATTCTGTGTGCGATACCAAACTTCATCTATGGCTTACAATGACTCAATTTGAGTGCAGTAACATACTGTACACATTGATTGATAATTGCATTACTAAAAGTGCAGTAGAAAATAACTCAGATACATACACCAAATCCTATTTAGAAAAATGTATCCTGTGTACGTTTCACTTCCAGTTAAAAGGGGTTAAGAATGGTCAAAACTGAAGCAGCAGAGGCAGAGATGTCCTGACTTGTTTAGCACCAGAAACGCCAGATCCTACATTTCCCATAATACAAATAAATAGGGTCTTTAATGTGACACCATCAGGGTTTTTTTTTCAGATTTTGGAGAGCTCCCTCTAAATCCACAAAATACATTATTCAATTGTTTTGACAGGCTGAGTAGTACTCCTCATGACAAGCAAACTGAACTTAATGGGTAAAATTGGTGAGTGCCCCTTTAAGGCAGTATTTGGAATAGCCTCCTCATTCTTGGATAGGAAGAGGACTACACACAGCTAATCCTAAAAAAAAACACAGTCATTATAAGAGCTATTTGCCATAAGTGTGTGCATCTGGCAGCGCTGCAGGGTCAGTAGCTACACCACCACCTGTAGGCAGACAACAGTGCTGTCTGGGAGGAGCTCGTCTAACTGTGGTCAGACACAGGAAGCGGAGACGGCAGGTGCACTGTTATCACCTCCATACAAAGGTAATGAAGCCACATCACAATCAGCTGGAAATGAAGCAGCACAGCTGAGTTTGATAGCCTACTCTACAACCTCCAACAACATTTTAAACATCTATATGCAACTGTACATGATCTGACAATTAATAGTAGCTGATGATCACTTCTAACTCTTTGAAGCTGTCACAGAGAACTTAACGCTCTTGATAAGGGAACATCTCCCATACTTTCTGCCTTGCAGTTGTATCCCTTTTGTTTATGAGCACTCAATGCATACTCAAAGTGGTGTGACAATTACGGGCGCCTGCTTTGAAGAGGAGCCAACTGCTCTCCAAGCAGTAAAAGAGCCACCTGCCTCGCCTCACCTGCCGTTCTATGAAGGCTTAGTGAATAAAAACTCCCAAACTTCCAGTGTCAGCTAGACCCTGCCCAGTAGCTACTGTACAGTGCAGCACACCTTCAAAATCCCCCCCAATTTTGGCTCTTGCAACAGACAGAAAAAAGGATATAAAGAAGGAGAGCTGTTTTCTTTTCAGTGTCTCCCCCTGGCTAAATCTGGGGTAAGCCCACTAATCCTGCTTGGTGTTATGACTCACAACGGGTGTGGCCAATGTGTTCCCAAAGATATCTTTTCCACAGTCTGAATATCAATAGGAATGTTTATGTTTGCTTTTTGAATCATGTTGTGTGGCATTTAATAGTTTCTAATAGCTGCTGAACAGCTCTTCTTATATGTTTGAACCATAGAAAACAACTAAATCAGAAGCAAAACCTATGTGTCATTTCTTACATTTGTGTGTTGTAGGCCAATGTAGTGTTGTATGAGTGTGTGTGTTTCCAACATATGTGTGTTTGTGTGAGAGGGGAGAGAATTGGGCCAGTGTCCCACCTAATTGTTATTGCGTCTGTGTTTGGCCTGGAGACAGTCGATAGGAATCAGCAGTGAGCCTGGTGGTGGTGGTAGGGGGGTTGTGGAGGGCTGTGTCTCCCACTTCCCAGTGTCTTAGTTGTAATGCATCCCTCCACTAACATGGATCAAGGTATTAGGGATTCAGGTTATTTGTATTGATTTTATGTGCTGTCATGCCGGGCTCGAGGACGCCATCATATTTGTGGAAATTGCAAATTCCACCTCGGAAATGTCACCAGCATTTAATCTCGTCCTGAGTGGCCAATACGGGACCATTGCTCTGGTCCGACAACGTTTATTAAAGAGAGATCAAGCGTTCTCTCGGTTACCATGGCGCCATGCAGCACGGAACAGGATTGGTCCAGGCTGGATGGTAACATGGGAGTGAGGAAGTGGAACTTCAATATTAATAACTTGATAAGATCTGTGTCAATGGCTGTGAGATTGTACATGGATAAGGAGAGGTGACTCTGAATTAGGTGCAGCACAGGGAGGAGTAGTCATAGTTGGGTTTTGAAGGGCCGTAAACTTACCTGATGTACTATAAGTCAGTGTGGGTCACAATATTGTACTTTCAAAAGACTTTAGCGCCTGTAAAATAAGTATTAAAAGAAGCATTTATCGCCTGACATCACTGCAAACCGACAGCTGTACGACTAGAGTGTACAAACTAAGGTCAGTGTCATTATTCTAAAAGGACTCTTCAAGGTCCGTAAAAACAAACTGCTTTGTTGCATCTGCCAACATTTGCATGCTATTATCATCTTTGCTTTATCCGTGTCATAGCAAATGTTTCTCTTTCTCTAGTGTTTACAGGAATGACCGAGCCACCCCTCCTCTCTCCATTCACCACAATCAAATTTACTCTGGCTTGAGTACACGTTTAGTGGGGACCATTTGTTTGAGGCAAACACTTAGGGCCCTCGTATGTCATTGACCAGTGTCCACAAATATAATCCTATCAAGTTCAATCTTAGGATGTCCTACGGTATTGTTTTCCTAATGCAATAAATGAAAACTAATCGCATCTGTTTTGTTTTAATATAGAGCCATCCATTTTTTTTAGCGCATTATGATCTTCCTCAAGTTCCTCCATCTTTTATTTGTTCAAGTGGGTCTTTACAAACTACTTGAGAATATTGCGTTGATTTCACTGAAATCCTGCTGTTGACATCTACATGCATAAATATTAACAGTACAAGTGGAGTAACGGCACAGCTAACAAACATGAACCAGCCAGGGTGGACGGCATGCATGAACACACACCCTTTCTTGCTTGTTGATAAACCCCTGCTTCTTCCGAAAGCCCTCAGTTGACATGTACCTACAGAGAAAGCCTTAACAAAACAAGCAGGACCCTTGTAAATATGCAGTGCCCAACAGTGGCACACGCAGTGTTGGCTTACATACTGCTAGTGGTGTTTTTCTTTTTACCTCCAAATTTGCTCGGAAAACTAATCATGGTCTGATAAAGCCCATGGTAAATATGGGAGAGATTGACACCCACATGTCAAAGTTTACATAGCCGAACCAAGTGTACATATAGGACAAGGGAACTGTGGAGCCGAGTGGGGCTGGACTTGCCTGACCTCGGTGAGTCTGGGCCAATGAAATAGACACTTTGTGAGAGAAGCCACAGAGGATGAAGACCCGGGCCAAGAAGGGAGATTGTTTAAAGATACTTTTCATCTGCACATTGTGGAAAAACTGAAAAAATGCACACCATTATTTGTGTATCAGAAATCTCATGGATAATTTTTTATATAATCTTTTTTTTTGGTGCATTAATTAATATGGTTATACTGCCTCTGCTGTTTTCATTTCACCTCTCCTTTGAAAGACATTACAATGAAGACTGTGGATAGCTTCCTTCTTGCCAGTCGCTGTCAGCCTTCCAATTGCTTGATAATCCACAGCAAAGACAGTGCAGCTAACAGAAAAGGTTAACCCCTGACTGATGTGTCTGATGTTAATCTATAGATCAATTAGGGAGAGGCACACTGGGTCAAGCTACAGATATTGCAGTGGCTATTAGTTCCCCTATCTGCCATTATTACACAGTCACATGCTCAAACATTGCGCTGGGTTGGTATGCTAGGCACAGATGCCTAGGGTAAACAGACAGGCCTACAAGGCTTGCACAAAATATTGATCTGACAGCAGATGGGAACCTTGATATCAGCCATTCAGTTTTCCTGTGTCTGTGTATTCTTATGTGTGTGCATGTGTTTGGGAACATATTTTTAAGCACATATTGCGTCTTTGTTTTGACGTTAATCCAGAACATTTCACTTGCAATTTCAGTTTTAGCATATGATGGTATGCTTTGTTCTTCTATTAGTAATATAGATAAATGCATATGGGCTGACTTTAGTAATTTATTTTGAAGTAATAATTATTGAGTAATAAATATATATAATGATAAGATATCAAGATAATTAGTATAATATATACATGCAAAGGGTTTCAGTAAAAGTTGCATTTTGTATAGTTCACACTAAATATTGGCTCACATTCAGTTCATACTTTCACCTGTTTTGCTGATTAAACTGCTACCTACAACTTTACAGACAGTATTTTTCTGGCCCTAACCCCAAAATTAGAACACAAAAGTTGCAAAATCGTTGCAGTGGACCCTTTGTGCACTCTAATGTCCAAAATAATAGAGAAAAAAGCTACTAAACATAAGATGGATGCAAGTCAGGAGCAGCAGTTTTGAGATTTACATTTTATATGACATTCTTTGACTTTGTTCCACATTGACCTTTTACTCTACCTCATAATTATCCACACCTAGAGGCATTTTTTTCTCTCTCGAAAATACCAAACAAAGCATGAAACACATGCATCATCCTCTTTTGTTGCGTTAAGCTGCGTCTAAAAGAGGAACGGGTTGTCATTGAGAAAAGATGGATTGAAATTTTCCATTACTTCATTCAAAGCTTCTCTTTCAGTTTCAGTGAATTAGCTCGGTGGTATAATAACTGAGGGATGAAATGATACCTTGTCTGTCAGCAGAATGACAGAATTAAGTTCTTAAATCCTCTTTCTTGGCGTCTGAAATCATTGATATTATGGGTGATCAAAATGGCGCATGCTGGGAAAAATGTCAACAGGAATGACCCATTTATTGGCAAGGGATGGTCCTTTCTTTTCTAAAGCTGCCAATAACATTGAAGCATCACATTATAATGAAGAATTGCAAGTGCTCTCAGCTATTATGAATAGGCAATCTCTATATATGAAATTTTAATTTCTAGAGAGGGTTAGGCTGGGTCACATATTTCTTCGGACTATCGTTGTGTGCGACAATGCAGCCAACTTGTCCAAATAGCACTGATGGGTAATCCAGCATTCCTCAATCCTAAAATCTCAGGATCATCACAGCAGGAGTATGGAGGCATATTCATGACTAATTATGTTTCCATATCTTTCTGCTCTGTCTTTCTGTGTTCAGAGCTCCATGGTGTGTTCTGGCCCTGGGGATCAATCACTCTGAGCAGCCTGGCCAAACACCACTGACAAGGTGGAAGCAATGCAAAGCTGGTCCAGGGCCTCCATGGCATGCCACCATTCAATTAGTCTTGGTCAGCGGGAGGCATGATTATTCCAAAATTAGTGATTATTTCCCTGGGTAAACAGTCCAGATTGGGGTGTGTCATCCCTTGTGCGCCTTGCTGGTCACTGGGCCTCCACAAAGGAGGCTGGGGCCTGGAAGAGAGGCCAGGGTACAGAAGACTGCTTCCCCTGAAAGAGCAGCCCACTCCCCCCTTCTCATTCCTGGACCCCGCGGCTCGACACAGCCCTCCCTGATAAAGTGGTATTTCCCGCATACAAAGGCGGCATCAGACTTAATCCTCAACCGACCCACACCCCCTTCTTTCTTCCCAGCAAGAGAGCACAATGAGCGTGGACCTTGTCTTAATCCAAAGGTGGGCTATCACGGTAATCTGATAATACATGCTGATCAAAGTCTATTCAATGCTAATCAGGACAACAGATCAGCATTATGATCTAATTAGGGACACCCTATGTGCCACTGAAGTGAAATGCTAGGGCATTGTTAATGGTAGAAAATGGTATTGAAATGCGAGTGAAGAACCAAAGGTTGAATGTAATGCTCTGGTATAATCCTAACTTAAAGCTGTACTGCTAAATTAACCACATATCAGTGAGTTGAATGAGACAGAGTTGAATACATTTCATTGGGTTAAGATGTGAATCATACAAGATACTATATAATGTTCCTTTACAAAGATGATTGTGTTTTTTTTTCCAGAGGTTGTACATGATTTTTTACAGTTCCATGACAGCAAGTGGCCTGACAAGATGAAAATGTCGGCGGTCACTCATGATAGCGCACTGTCTCACAACATATCATATGCTCAACCTCCAGCCTCAGTAAGAAAAAAATAACAGTTCTTTCTTGCTTTCTTGATCAGTTGGCACAGGGCTATATTCATTGAGGCCTCTCGATAGTTTTGACTTGTGCAGACACATTCTGTACTTTTGTTGATATTGACACTGGTATACCCAATTAGCCATGAGCTATTAACAAAGCACCAAATCAATTACCTACTTGCCTTTCGGAAGTTGTTGTCCTCCTCTGGGAGGCGCATCAGTCACGCCTTGCCTGCAGAGTCATCCCCTGCAACAGCAGAAATCTGGGTGGCCACGGCTCTTTCACAACAGCACAATACAGCTTCTACATTTGGATAAACTAAGTCTACTATAACACAGCTCCTAGCAATGGCTAATCCAATCAAAATGGACTCCTTTTAGAAAAACAATAATGAAAGCAAGTGCCCACTGACGACTGTGATATTTTTTTGCCATGGAATGCTGGGAAGGCAGAAATCAGCGTACAGCGCCCTTCCACCTGGGTTTAAAACAACAAAGCGGTTTTTGGATTCAGCACTGTTTAGATACTCCTTACCTACAAAAATAAAGGCCAGATGTGCAGGCAGGAATCTCATGTGGCTACATGTAGGCTACTTGTGTGTGACGACGAAAGGCAGCCTTGTCGACAGCCATTGCTTTGCAAACTGACTTTCCCTTTCAGACAGTGTACAAAGAAAGGTTTAACCCATTAGTCCTAACAAAATGTACAAACATCACTGACACTGTGAGAGTTGAACTTGGCAGAACCTCAGTTAGATGTTTATGTGTGTGATGATATACAATATCTGTTACAGTTTTTAAAATATAAAATTCAAGGCTTTGGAGGTGGCATGTCTAGACAACAAAGTAGATTAGCTGGATTAGTCATCGTACGAATATGATGACTTTAAATGAGTCAAAATGAAAAAATGTTTGACAGATTAAAAGACAGCCCAACATTTCAGTTTAACCCCTAAGCAGCTTCTAAGTTGCTTGAAGTTTAGATGTTGTCTTGTGTGGGTCAGCTCAAGGCACTGCCCCCACCCCCGTCCTTAGTCCCAACTCCCACACACAGGCAGGAACAAAAAGACCCACCTCAGTGTGGCCCTATCAATGTCACCGCTTTGTGTAGCAGTCTTTCAGGGTACATGAAGTGTCTTTAGCCACACTGAGATCAATAGCACGGCCAACTGTGCAGCAGCTAGCGGCGGCAGCAGCAGCAAAGCTGCAAGACAGAGAAGATAAAGCTGATCAGACTCAACACATTGTCAGATCTGTATCTTTGACCTACTTGTGCGTGCTTTGCTTTTATATACCTTATATAACTTTTCAACCCAGTTGCATTTTTTAGCAGGAATTAGAATACAGCAGTTGAGGTGCAATATTGATGTTCCATATCTCCATTTAGTTGAAAATGTCCCCGGGGACCTTTCAAAGTTGTCTGTGTACTCTGCTGAGCCAGATCTTTCCTGACAGTGACCTCAGTCAGCCTATAGGTACACTGGATCGGACAGGTCAGTTGCATTGATTTCCCATTCCCTCTTGGCACAATAAAGACTGTCAACGAACCACTGAGATGTGTCCTTGACCAAAGTGTAACCCACGCTATTTTATCACATCTACTTTGAAGCTTTTATCTCAGTAAAAGGCTTGTTCTTGCTGCAATGATCCGTTGAAAAAAATGCAGATTTAACTGTCCATTACTGCCACTTTGATCGTTCCCTTCTATAATCATGTAAACTGTAGGTGAATATATCATTATGAAGAAATGGAGACCACCAAGTTAGACTTCAGAGGTTTCTCTTCTTTTTCCCAACAGAAAAAGCCCAAGCCTAATTTGCCATCATCAGCTTCTTTTGTTCAAACAGGGGCTGGTATTTGAGAATAATCCTCCTTCCATAGATGAAATAGTGTCTCGACAGGCAGCGGCAAGACTCCGTCAAAACCTTTTCCAGAGGCGAATCTTTGTGAGATCTGCAATGTTCTAGGCAGAAAAAATATCTTTTTAATGACAAAACAAGTGATGTAAACTTGCCATCTGGCTTTGGATACAGGAAATGTGCAATTAAAGCCCAGGGAAGCAGTAATATGTTTGCTGTTGCACTCAATGCTTTTCTCTTCTGTGGACATGTTTTATATCCTTATTACACGTAATTCATGTAATTCATTACTAATTTTCTATTATTTAGAAACACAATTCAAGTTGACCCAACATGAAAGTGAAATAGATGCCTTTACTTTATATTCAGCGTCTAGTTATCCTTCCAAAATGCCATGTGTAATGTCATGCAATATCTGACAAAATGACCTTAATTTAAAGGGCTGCCATTGATGTCAACACCAGGTAAATATCAAGTTGCAAATGTGCATTGATTGTTTAGATGCTCCAAGTGACACCCTGCCAGTAGAGAGAACTTTTGTTTACCTCTCAAATTTCACAGAATGTTGAAGTAGCACTAAAAAACTATTGACATATAGCTAAAGTGTCCATGCAAAAGAGGGATTGCAAAACAAAGATTATGCTTTTACAATGTTTATATGAAGACTCATTGCAACATACTGTCATTAAAAATGCATTTTAATTTGTCAAAAAAGAAAGCATATAAACATGCACACGCCTAAAAAAAAAAGCTTTTTCTAAACATATTGTTATTAATGTTTACAGCACTTACATGTAGGCTATACATAAAGCCATATATAGTATCCAGGCATCCTCGCTATCCCTTTGGCTGTCTCACCAACAACCAAATGGCCAGTGTGTATGGTGCAATTCAATAAGGAAATGAGATGCAAATGACTGCAAACATCTACAGCATATTTTAGTAATGTTATTCAGGGTTTTGATCTACACTGTCTTTTTGTTAGTTAAAATGTACAAACTATTCAAAAGATTTCTTTTGTTTTTAACCTTTGTGGGAAAGTGGAGAAAATATTTGGAATGCATTAAGTTCTGAAAACCGCCTGTCATGGCCGACAATAAAGGGTATCCTAATAGATGTTAGCAGTGATGGTGAAGAGGACAAAAAGAAGCGGCTCTCTGTTGTGCACAAAACTGCCTGGCCTAACTAAAAATGAATCCATTTACTTCAGACTGTTTACTTTGTACTTTTGGCTGTGAAGTCAAAGAAAAAAAAAAAAAAAACAATTCACGAGGTGCAGGAGCCAAGGCCTCAACTCCTCTTTCACAGGCCACGTTTTTTCAGCTTTTTAAAAACTCACACGCCAAGCGCCCTGGCAGCCAGCGCTGACAAGATGCAGAGGAGAGAGAAAAGACGGAGCGAGGAGACAAAACCAAACACAAAAACAGTAACATCTGCAGCCGCTTCCAGCCAGACAGTTTGATGTGAATAACTCAGCACTTTGTGCCCTGACCTTGGCGAACAAAGAGGGGGGTGGAGGGGGAGATGCCTCAGGAGTGCAGCGAGACGCCCCGGGAGGCGAGCGCCCAGAGAGCACCCCTGCTCGTTTCGCTGAGTTGGAGTTATTGTCCCGCAGCAGGGCAAAGAGGTGCCACCTGGGCACCCGGCGCTGCATGCCACTTGGACTGTCATAGTATCAGCACAAAGATGGCTGCTTGACAAATGAAGCAGAGCTGTGCAGGAATAAAATGTCAGTTTTGGAGTAGGGCATTGTTGGGATCACCATGCCATATGAATGCAGATCAGAGTCAGTCAAATAACTATAGGAGTGCCTTTTAAATAGATCAGTAAATGTAGAGATAAATCAGTGCAAGGGGGACTAGATGAATATTTATCAATCCTGCCAGAGGATGCTAATATATACAGATTTATTTCACCTCAGTCCAAAGTTAGAAAAGGCAAATTCCTCCCCCTCAAATCAAAGGGAGACACAACAAAACAACTGTGTACTTCAAGACTTAAATCTTACAAGTTCCTAATCCTTCTGAAGTCCACACGGGACCTTTGGTCTCCATGGCAACGGCAGAGCATTCAACCAAGTGATTGCCTCCAATGAATTTCAGATAAGACAAAATGGAAGTGAATTGATGTGATTTTAATGCAGAAGTGAGCGGTGGAGGGGAGGTCCACTCGGTTCATATTTGAATAAAGCAAACAGAGCAGACAAAAGGCTGACAGCCGTAAATGACATTGTCAGTACAAAAATTATCAGCCAGTTTACAATCTGTTTGCTCATGTAGAACAAACAGAATGTGTGTGGCATCCCCGGGCTTTGTGAACGGCAGGGCCGGCAGCCGCCAGCGAGAGAAAAGCAGATATCAGCTCCCCCTGCAGCCCTGCAACAATTAGATAGCAATTTGACAGGAACACTCAAATGTGAGTTTGTTGTTCTCTTCCAAGGGCAACATATTTTTCATCAAAAGGAAATACATAATTGAGGTGTTAGTAACAAAGACAAATTGTGTGACCTATGGCCAGAGGACTCGCAGGGTGGGATATCACTGGTGTAGGGAAACACATTCCAAACATAAGACCCTCAGTTACCTAGCAAGGACTCAAATCAAGGTCCCCTTTTCTGCCCTGCCCTCCTTTGGTGGTAGGGAACCAACAAGGAGATCCTCCTTAAAAGACAACCCCGTTAGGCCCTGTTCACTCCCTGCTGCCCTTTGTTGCATTTTGTCACTTGTTTTGTTTAGAGCTTGTTAACTTCTCTATAGCCGCATGGACAAGCAGCAGCTGGTGGGCTTGCGGTGGGCTGCGAGGCATCAATTTTATCCTGCGACAAGGAGGGAAAACAGGCCAGGCTTGCTTGTGAGAGCACCTTGAACCTTCTCACTGTAATGCCGTCTGTCCATGTTGCCAAGCAGCCATAAGTCTACTTGAGTCCGGCACAGATTAGTGACCAGAGAGTTGTGTAAAGGTGCTGAACCACAAGCAATATCATCTAATATTGGTAATGTTGTACATTGAGAGCAATGTTATTTAAAAAAAAAACTAAAAAAACACCTTTTCAAAATATTTCTAAATTTATTTGCACTTTTTTGTTTTCAAGCATATGAATTGAAATAGATAAAGTAGTTTATTGACAATCTGTATAGGGGTTCACTGACCATTCTAGTGTGTTTGAGTTATGTTTTGGAAATGCAAAAGAAAGGCAAATTTATTTAGAAGACGCCAGCAGCACAGTCCCTGCAACAAAGGTGTGAATGTAGCTGTAGCAAACAAAGCAGCTCTGGAAGATGTCCAGCAGAAAAGTGAAGTCCAGCTAAGTTGAGTCTTTTCCTGCTGATGAGCAATGAGTAGCCTAAACATGTAGTGGATGTGACCTCGTGAATCACTGCTCGCCTGACAGATCTCAAAGCAGCAAACAAAGTCAGCTGAATCTTCTTGATACTGTGTCAAACTTCTCATCACAGGAAAAACAGCATGTCAGAGTGTTAATTGATATTCATCCCAAGATTCTCCTCCCTGTGCTGTGAAGCCCTGCTCTGTTCTCTGGCTGTGGAGATGCCGTTTAGTCTTATTAAAAAGTTGTTTGATTAGCCGGCCCTGGAATGGAGGCTGTGGAAAGGTCTGGCAGCAGCAGATAAAAGGGGAATGATAAATAGGCGAAAAGCCAGCCGATTGCCAGTCAGCCACTGGAGCATCAAAACACATCCATTTCTCTGCAAAGTTGATCCAATTATTGTCAGCCACTCACAGATAGCTACTATGCTTTATTCCTTTCATTCCAGGCTAAATTGCTCTTTCCCTTTTTCGCCGATACGGCAATCGGTCATAAAGGGCCAGCCATCATTAGTGCTGTTTGAATTGGAGCCCTGTAGTGTTTGGTTAAGAGGGTAAATGCAAATTTGATGAAAGAATAAGGCTGCATTTACATATCAGCCTCAGCTCACATGGGGAGGGTAAACATTCTGTTTATCTCAAGTGTCATTTTATGATTTCAGTGGAATATAAAACCGACCTTGGCCCAGTCGGAGCAAAAGAACAAAGAAATTTACTGTTGTTTAAACAAAATCTATTCAAGTAGAACTTGTCAACAAATCTTCTAGAATTTGGCAAATAAAAGAAGAAAATCATGATGTTGTTTTTTGCAGTGTATCCCTATTTTGAAGTTCACCTTCTATTTGTTTCTCTATTTGATAATTTTCCATCCTAAATAATAAGAATGGTGATCATTTTAAAGTAATATTCTTATTTAATAAATGTGAATAAAATTATGTCTTTAAGGGAAATGAGACAGTGGCATATTTAAGATATTCTTTAATTAATAACATAATTGACATGATTAATAGCAAAATTATAAAAAAAAACATAATAATAACACAGTGCTTCTAAAATAGACATTTGACACAACATTTAAATGTATTTCCAGTAAAACAGGTAACTGAGGGGAATCACTGTGTCACATTTGAAGCCACAAATTGACTGACATAGTTACAGTACAAAACATAACTCAATAAGTAAAAAGTGGGAAAATGTTGCAAGTAAAATGTGTGACCTGATGTGAGATGTAGAATTTAAAACTGTAAGAAGACATACACAGTATATGAGACACTCTTATCACCGTACCATGTGAAAATCACTATTTTATATTATATTAAGTGTTTGATTCATTTAGGAAATGTACCTCAAACATTTTAGAAGACCACACAAAACTGTCAAATAAAACATTTGAAATATACACTCCAACCAGAAAACATATTTCACACAAACATTTTCTTTTTTTTATTTCTGCACAGCCACAGAGCTGAGTGGGCTGTTAAAAATAAGGCAAAACACTGCCATCTATGGCTATGTTCCTAGGACTGCTGAGGTCCTGTGCACCCAGCACAAAGGCAAACAACTATTCCTAGAAAAAACTAAACAAGTGTATGGCTTGATATTTGTAAATAAGATTAATAAAATATAATTGTAATCATAAAATTGTAAACACATGACAATTTTCAGACTAGTAAAGTAAAAAAGTGCTTTGGAACAGTGTTCACACCAAAGTTTCTAGCATTGCTCATGAAGCTGACACGTTTTTGGCTTCCGAAATTGACAGATTAGACTGAAACCTAGCTTTTCATCCAAATGGGCATCTGGTGGCCATATCCTTTAAGCAACACAATTCTGCACAAATCAGGGGTTCTGTCAGAGCTTTTCGTACCACCTGCTGTGTATCTTCCCCTCAAAATGATTGAGCCTGCCTTTATTGTTTCATCATAATTTTATCTTTACAGTTTTTTGGCCAAAACGCAAACACACATTGCACATTTTGTACTTAAATGGGCATATAATGATGCTGAAGGCATCATATGTTGCATGATGGTATAACGTACTGTATATCTTATGGTAGATACTTCATATCAAATAAATTTAAATTGGCAATAAAAACACATATCAGGACTAAATTTTGACTGTGATTCAAGAGCGCATTAAGGCGCAATAATGAAGTGCATATAGCTGCCAGACTGGGGAAGCAGGTTGGCGGTGAAGCATAGAAGAAAGCCAGATGTCAGGGCTTCTATAGCTTAGGCCTTGACCAGGCCTTCGTCTGCGGCGGCCCTTTATGTAGCTCTCTGTGTGATGCACTGGTCCCCTATGGGAGCCCCAAGGCTTTACTGGTGATGAGACGCGATCTGTCCCGTCTGTCACCTCTCTCCAAGTTATTCATACACCATCCATACAGTCAGTCCTCCAAGGCCTCTAATCCCTGTCTCCCGAGGTGGAGTACAGACAGGGAAGCAGCCAGGCGGGTGGGTTGCATGTCTGTTCATAAGATGTTTAACACGCTGAGCATGACAGAGCATTTCATATTTACAAAATTTCAGGCAATGGTTTCAGTATGAGGGTTAGGGTTGGGAAAACGCTTCAAATTTATTTCATATTTTCATTCCAGAGAAGTTTTATTCTTCTTAATTTTTATAAAGCTGGTCCATAGTGTTTACAAACTCATCTTCAATTTATAGAAAAAACTGAGTTTAAGTAAAACTACAAATGGCAATATGCAGCAAAGTCCTTCGCAGTTAGTTGGCATTATGAATTGGAGCCATTTTAGCACCCTTGTGACCACACAAGAGTAAATTTGCTCAGCACGTCATCTCCTGATGTTTACAAACAAATAGAGAAAGAGTTTATGTAATGCATTTATTTAAACAAGACCTAAGGAATAAGCAAATAGATCATTCTTAGGGAGTCTTTGCTTTGCAAACACACCTATTATGGATTAAAGTTTGGTAGTATGCCAAAGTTATCAAGGTAAACTAGAGCTGTGACTGACAACTGAAAGTGGTTTCTCTTTGTTCCAGTGTGTGTGTGTGTGTGTGTGTGTGTGTGTGTGTGTGTGTGTGTGTGAGAGAGAGAGAGAGAGAGAGAGAGACAGCTAGAAAAGCCAATAAATAAAGAGGTTGAGCAAGTCTCTCTATGTGGCACTTGTTTTACCTCTCTCCTTCCTGGAGACACCATCAATTTAGCAGGGATGACTTAACCACTCCCTTCAAGGATCAGCACAAAGAGACTGACCTGGGACAGACACACAGGTTCACCTCAGCGCCCATTAATCAAGTGTCACGGTTGTGTGTGTGGATGAGGTCAGAACCTGTGCTGTGTTGCAACTGCTAGGTCACACACAGGGCACTGGATTAGATCCACAATATCTTAATAACTCAAAAAAAGAAAAAAATGTGTGATTTCTGTTGCTGTTTTCCTGTTGAATATTGATTCACTATGTGTGATCAGGAATGTTTGTCAAACTCAAATAGTATTGTTTTTCCTGCAGAGATTAACCTGTTTAATGCAGAGAGCAATCATCCATTGAGGTTGTACCACAGTGTAGGTTGTCGATGTGTGTGTTTGCGTCGGTGGGTGGTTGTGATGTTGTGCGCATGCACATGTGTGTGTCTGTGTGTGTGTGTGCATGTGTGTGTGTGTGTGTGTGTGTGAGACAAAGACCACCTGTGCAGTCGAGAGAGCCAGCGAATTTGGAGCCAGAGTGCGCTCTGTCAATTGGCATTTGATTTGTCACTCAGCAGACTCGAGCCCCGGCTGACTCACTTAGCAGGCCACACCCGCCTCTCTCCATCTCTCGCTCTCTGCCTTTCCCTTTTCTTCTCCCTCCACACAAGGTGTATCCAAGGGTTCACCTCCAGGCCAGCACTGTTGACACACACCTTATTGCGCGTGGCTCACACCCATGTCTTTCAGTGACTTGTGTTAAGCTTCAGCCAGTTAAAAAAAAAATCATCATAGAATGTAAACTCTTCACTATTAAGATTTGGCATTGATTCTTTCTTGGAGAGATTCTCTGTGAGCAAGAATATTACTGACAAGAAGCTTTGGGAAAATGACCTCATTATTTTCCCACCAGGTTCACACACATTTACGAGACCACAGTTGTTTTGTGTTGCTGTATTCTTCAGCCACATTTAGCTCCAATGTGACCATCTGCACCCTGAATTGTGGTGAGACTGAAATATTTATATTGTCCTCAAATCATGAGAGACTGCATGTTCCAAAGAGGGCTTTTATTTCACGCACACCTACCAATGTGAGACACGTCTGAGTCTGAAATGAGAGGACCATAGTGCAGGCATTAGTAAAAACCACATCTGAGCGGCACTGCAGGGATACAGGTGGCAGTGACAGTAGCACACTCAGAAAGAGTTGAATGGATACCGCAGCCAAAAAAAAGATCACAGATGCACACAGGAGCCTGTTTATTGTACATATCATCCCTTTGAGATGGTAAAAAGGTCTCTGTGACCAAATAATGGTAAAGCAATGGTAGATAACGTGCTCTGTGTCATTTGAATCAGTATCAAACCAAAGTCAAAATGTGTTCTTTTACATTTAACACATTTTCATTATTAATCAAAAGCCTTCCAGCAGTACAAAACATGTCCGCTTAGTCATATTTAAGTATATCAGTCTCTCACGGAAAACAGAAGAAATGTCTGGAAATTCCTGACTGAAGTTGTGTTCTGAAGTAGCTACAACAAGGTGGAGCAACAGGGATTGTTAGTGTGAAACTCAGTGTGACTATGCCTCTGAATTCTACCAGAATCTTCATCCCACGCAGTGCAGCGCCAAACCTGATTCCAGTTTGGAGTGCAACATTAACAAACAGCCCACCACTCCCTTTGGTAACAAAGCACATCTATCTGTACCAGAGCTGTGTGACAAAAGGGACATGTAATGTCTGCACTGTACCAATGGGACACAGAGGAGATCTCTGAATGAGAAGAAACCTCCCAGGTCAGGTGAGAGTTTGGTTCCCGTGACAGAGGACAAGTTTGGAGGCTTCAGACAAAAGTGTGAGATTATTTAGACTGTTACATATTTCTTTGAAAACCTGTTAGTCACTCAGAGGAAAACAAAACAAACTTGGATATAGCACACAAGCCACATTGCTGCACACCTGTGAAGAAATCTGTAGCTTGAAGGACTAGCTACAGATCCATTTTCTCCAAGAGAAAAGTGAAGATAAGCAAGAATGGAAGGTGTCCATTGCAGTATAAGCAGCTAATTGATAGGGTGGCCCAGACAAAAGGTGGGTGCCACCCGGTCACATTCCTCACATGCCAGTCAGTCTGTCAGTGACCCTGAAACGGAGCCCACTTTCCCAATTAGTGTCATTAGTGTGAGCCAGTAAGTGCCCCAGTCACACATGACTGCAAACCAGGCCCACTTTGGCACTGTGGAAAGACCCCAAGCAAAACAGCACAAAAAAGGCCATCTCTGTGTTTTCACCATGACGTCCATCAATGCATTCAGGGGTTATTCAGTGTAGATGCAAGTGAGATTTGTTTCCCCAATTTGGGGACATGAAGGGAACAATTTTGAGCGTCTGAACATTTTGTAAAAGAAGAAAATGTGCCGCATTAATGATTCTGTGCAGGCCTTACGCATGTGAATGAGATTGCAGTTAGAAAGCTGCTCACGGCTGAGTTAAAGGCACCAGACTGACAGTTGTGGCAGTTGCTTAATTTCTCACTGTTGTAGAAAACAGCAGACCACAAGATTCACCATAGTACGTTGTGTTTTCATGGACACGATCCAGTGAAACACCTCCTAACTGCCGCTTCTTGTCGGACCATCTGTATGAGCTTGTGGGCCTATTATCATTCTTATGTCATATGGAAATAGATATTGATTCCTTGAATGATATTTTCCTATTCCTCACAATAGTCATCAGACTGATGGAACCATTTCTAAATCCGGGAATTAAAAAAAGAAAAGGAGGCATTTACATCTGCGGTCACATCGTTTTTTTGTATTGTCTCTGGAAAATATTATGACGTTAACGTATAGCAAATGTTGTTGCTCATTTGACTGCTAATTTGGTTAGTCACTTTAAATGTAGCTCAGAAACATCCGTTTATGGATATGAGGAAAGCGATGTTGTGTGGGGCCAGGATCATCAGTGTGTGTGATGTGATTGGCTGTTGTAAGACAGCAGGGATGTTTTCTGTTTAAGCCTTCTGATATCTAAGCGCTCACCGTGAAACACTTACATATAAAATATTCCACACTGGGAGAAAGTGTGTTCATAATTATGCTGCAGCATCATCACACTTACTGTTTGTTGATGCTGGCTGGATGCTGACACCGCTGCCTCAACGCTGGACTCTGTATTGTTATAGTTGTCTTGGAGAATTTGACAGGGTTTAAGCTACATATTGAGTGCTAAAACTAATTTAGCTGGAATTAGCAGACAGTCTTAATGCTAAGCTTGTTTTCTTTTGTTAGGCAGCATGTGCAGCACATTTTCTTAAAAGTGTATCCCGAAATTAGTTGACTTTATTAGAAATTTGCGTGGAAACCCATTGCCTTCAACCGTTTACATTTTTACACAAGGTGAAACTTAACAGTAACAGGTCAAGTTGTATTAACACAGAGCGGTAAGTTGATGCAGTGGAGAAATAAAGTTAATATTAAAAGTCATGGGGGGGGTGCGAAAACATGAAAGGCTTGTATCATATGAATGGCACACAGTTTTGTTGTCATTACTGAGAATTCCTCAGGCGGAGACTGAAACTATGAACTATAGCTTTAAACGTGCAAAGATATACAAGACATGCAAAACATTAGGCTATTTAACACTAAGATACATAATTTTATAAAATCGTGTTCTTACTTTATGATAGCTTTTCCTCTACGAATAATACATTCTGGAATCTATATCACAACAACAGAAAGGTTAACAATACACATTAAAATATGTAACACTGCCATGTTTTATACTGTGTAAAGATTTTCACTCAAGACAGAGAGCTACTAACGTCCAACCTGCATTGCTGAGAATTTTCTCACTGCCCAGAACCCATCAGTCCCCACCTGTGTCTCAGTCATGGTGCAACAATAAATGTAGACAAACATTACACTACACTAATAATACAAAACAAAAACCCAGATAACATAAATGCACACCCAAAACATGAACAGAACATTATTAAAACACACTTTAACTAGGACAGGAACCATTCCGTTTTTTACCATGAGCTTTTGCACCGCTGCAGCTCAAATGACCCCGCCCCTCCCATACAGAAATTTAACATCCTTAGTTATCTCTGCTTACAGTAATATGATCTGTGCACTGCATACTTAAGCTGATTATTACAAACAGCTAATGTGATTAATAATGCATATGGTTTTTAACATATTCGTTTCTGTCCTAGTTAAAGTATGTTTTAATAATGTTCTGTTAAAGGTGCTGTAGGTAGGATTGCGAAGATCCAGGACTTAGCCAAAAAATGTGAACATCAACAACTTCTCAGTCCCTCCCCCCTTTCTGCTAAAGCCCAAAACGGTCTCCTAAGCCCCTCCCCCCACAAGGGAGAATGAATGTGTGTGCATGAGCAGTGATTGACACGCAGTTAGACACCCCCCCTGGCCCTGATTGGTGCATCTGAACAGGGGGCTGTGGATTTTTGCAAATCGCACTACAGGCTGTAGGTGGTGCCAGAGGAGCCGGATTTCTTTTAAATTACCTGCTTCATGTAGTTCTACTTGAACACAGGGTCAGTTTCAGTAAATATGACAGAAAGGTAGTTTTATAAGTCTTACCTACTTCACTTTAAATATTTTGGGTGTGCATTTATGTTAAGTGGGTTTTAGTTTTGTATGGTTGATTTAGTGTTCATGTTTAGCTACATTTATTGTCGCACCATGACCAAGACCCGGGTGGGGACTGATGGGGTCTGGGCAGTGAGAATATGCCCAGTCACACAGATTGGAAACTAATAACTCAGTTACCTGACTGAAACATACTACCCATTAAGTACTTTGGAGAATTTCAATGTGTGTTGTTATCCTTTCAATTCTTTTGAATATATTCTTCATGGGGTTATATTTTCATAAAGTAAAAAACATGTTTTCATAGAAAGATTATTTCTTAAGTAGATACACGGTAACAAGATAGACTCTTCAGAAGAGGTAATTATCTTCACTTGATTTTCTGCACGTGCGAAAGTCACCAGACGACACCAGTTTCTGAACATAGCCATACCGAGAAACACAGAGAGAGTTTTGTGAAGCTGATAGTCTTGATTAGCTTTGTATCAACTCATTTGGCAGTGGCTTGAATGTAACGGACATTTATTAATATAAAATAGTTAGGCACTAAAGCTTTAACTTAACATGCTTATTTTAGACAACATGACTCCAGGAAAAAAAAGTATGTTTACTAATGATTTTTAGTAATGAACTTCATTTGTCTACTGCATCAATCTACTGGGCCGCTCTGTGTTAATACAACTTGACCTGTTAAGTTTCACCTTGTGTAAAAACGTAGACGGTTTAAGGCAACGGGTTTCCACGCAAATTTCTAGTAAAGTCAACTAATTCGGGACAACAGTGTTTTAGGTTTATATCTCTGTGATTGTAAGGATTTAGAAAACATGCTTTATTTCCACCGCTACGTTTTGCAATGAACACAATGTGCACCTGCATTCACTTCAACCATTAACAGGCACTGTGTTTTTTTTATCTTGAGATAAGGCACGCTGAGAGATTTGGAAGGTGGCAGAACACTAAAATAATCAGTCATCAACTTTCACATTCAATGAAACAATAAAGAGAAATGACTCATAGGGAAATCAGTAGAGAGAGAGAGAGAGATTAGCGCGAATGCTGTTGCCAGGTTCATTGCTGAAAGGAAGCCGCTCTACCTTGCAGCTGGGAGTTGTGCAGATTCATCAGGTTGAGATTCAGATAGCAAGTTGAGCCAGCTAGCAAGGTGCTGAAAGGTGCTAAAGCTCATGTAGAAAACATGGCACCTCCCTATGTGCTGTATAAACACTAAATGTTTCTTACAAATGTCAAGAAAGGAAAAAAAGTCTCCAGCTTAACAAAATAGTGTAAAATTTGCGTTATTGCAAATAGGAAACATTGTTGTTTTGTGAAGGCAATAAAGCACTCCAGTGATACATGGCAAGCTGTAATATTATACTAATGTCAATACATTTCTAATAACAACAAATCAGATTGTACAGAGTGAGTGTACCCTGTGCCTTTAGTGTGTTTGTTTGATGAGTTGACTGGCTTGTAGTGTCTGAAGCCACTCACCTCACTCTCTGTCATAAAGAGGCTGTTTGAACAGAGATCCTCAGACTTACTGCACATCACGCTGGAAAAGTAGAGCACTCAAAAAAGCTAGCTGTTGATCTGTTGATCTCAGTGGCATGTTGGTAAATCAAAGCAAAAATAATTAGCCGGCCCTGTTTGTATAACTGCTCAGCCACCCAAGCGTCTGCAAGTGAGCGAGTACTGTTGTGTACAACTCCAGCAGTGATAATGTGTAGATAAACGGACAACAGCGAGCCATATTTGTTTCATGCAACCAGTTGTGTGTTCATATGCTGAAAAAACTCTCTTGAGTTAATTTAGAATTTATGAGTTTTTGAAATTTAGATACCTTAAAAATTCCACTGCTCATTAAAAAAAATGCCCACATTACTAAATTATATATTTTCTAAATTAAAGATACATATGAAAAAGGTTCATACTGTAGTAAGCAACATTGCCCTCCGTTGGAGATTTGGAACTGTAACACACATTTGCAACATCTTTGTAAGAAAATATATATTTATTTTTTATATTATATATATTAAATATGATATACTATATATTATTATATATCTTTCGATAAATATAAAAAACCTGCTAACTTTTGTTACCAAACTAAATGCACACATGCACACGCACATGCATGCACACACACACACACACACACACACACACACACACACACACACCCTTTATTACTAAAGCCATATCCAGTGCTTACCAAGCTATCACTACACACAATACCTCTTATTGTCTTATCTTTGTTCCGACAGGTGGTCTTACCTGGCTGTGGCTGGGAAGCAGGCAGATATGAAGGGGATGTGTAGGGCAATAAAGCCATAACCGGCTGGTTGTATTGAAGGGACGTTACATACAGAGCACCACCTGCTAGATGTGAGAGCTCTTTATCACCAGCTGGCCAGTGTTTTATAGTACTTATTTTACAGTGGTTCTGATTGGCAAAAAAGGTCAGAGGGAAAATGGAGAACCTGTCATTGTGTCAGTGTGTGACACAGGGTTCTGCTATCTGTTAAAACACTCAGATTATGTCAATCAAGCTTTACTCTGTGTGACAACAATGGTGAGCTAATAGGGAGTCTCTGGTTATATGTACTTCCTCCAGTGAAGGAGTGAAAGAGGTCTATACACACCTTATTCTGTAGCACCACCTTGTGTTTGATATGGTGTATTGCAATAGCTGCTCTGAATACACTTGTACCTGACATCTTTATTAATGTGGGTTTTTAAAAGGACAGAGTCCCCTGATGGTCTGTTTCAGACATGTTTCTGCACTGGGGACAATTCCATTTTTGGAGGAATTATTCTATTATTTATGTTATTGTGTTGATTTACAGTAACGATAACTATGTCTGTAAGGCTCAGAGAAGTGTGTGTTTTCTCAGTGACAGTGTCAGTTAACTGTGCAGATAAAAGCAACAGGCATGTTCAACTGATAATCATGAATGCACCTTTGTATACATAATGACTTCAATTCACAGTGTAGATGAAAAGTTGGCATTTCATGTTTTTAAGTTGACCATATGAATAATTTAAAGAAACCTCCACTAAACAAGAAAACAACTACAATTTAGGTTTAGTGGCACTGTCATTTAAAAACCTCTCAACTCAGTTGGTTTGGCAGTAAAAGCAGTTTTCCGTTCTTCTGAGTTATTTGACTCTAAAGACAACACAGTGCCACAATTCAAATCAGTTTGTAAAGCACTTTTGTTTTTCAAATCAAGTACCATGCTAATAATGTTTAATGCGAGTAGAACATGCATAACATCTCAATCTTACGGTACTTACAAAATTATACTAAAAACAGGAAGAAAAAAAATGTATCAAGAAGTAGGCCATGTTGCTAAAATCTTCCATTGCCTGTCCAGCTCTTCACACGGGTGTTTTCAATTAATCAGGCTGATTAGTCATCGCCTCAGGCTGACTGGCTGCAGCTGTGCTAAAGGTTTGTTGAAGCTGTCAAAACTCAAAAGAATGACACCTTTTTAACATTGTATGCCACATGGTTTGGTACAGGATTGTGGAAGCCATGTCTAAAAAAATAAGACCGTTTAGTGATTTATTATAATGTGCTACTTTTATGTATCATCTGTAGTGTGTGGGGTAGCAGTAGCTCAGTCTGTGGGGACTTGGCTTGGAAACCAGAGGGTAGCCAGTTAAAGTCCAGGACTGACCGGGTACGCAGTGTGGATTGGTAGCTGGAGAGATGCCAGTTTTTTTTGGGGGGGGATTTAATGGCTGTGATAGGATAGCAGCAAACAATTACAATTGTTACAATTACAACTTACAAAGATAATACATGTAGATTTTATGCCTCTAAAATATTACCAGCAGGACTTCAGTAGCTTCCATTTAGTAGGGCAGCACAAATACATTATTCTTTTTCCCTAGGATGAAACAGATGCACATCGAAACACAAATGTGTAAGAAATTAAATACATACATATGATTTATTTATATTTAATTATAGGGACAGGTCTATTTGGATTTATGATGCATGCAGTCAAGTTACAAGTGAATAAAATAATTGCAGATAAGTTTAAGTCAAGTCACAAGTACTGATTGTTTAAAACGGAACTAGCAGCCACCAACTAGTCATCATTTCTGTTCGTCCTACTCTGCAACGTTTCCATCCTCCTACTGACTTGCAATTTCTCTAAATCTGCTTGCATCTTCTCATGAACCCTTTAGCATTAAACTGGTCCCTTTAAACAATAGTAGGATGTTTTATTAATGTGTATGCTTTCTGATGTGTGCGACCTCAAACATACTGTGAAATGTTCACAAGAGAATTAATTAATTCATCACTGTCAGATCCAAGTGGCATTTCCTGCCTTGCTTTTTATACGTGACAGCTCTGATATGGCTTACTTCCATTATCTGCCTTTCATTTTACACTTAAGTTTCAACCGCACAGACTTTGGTGACTTTTTGTCCAACAATGACAGTAATATATTTGTACCCAGAAAAATGTAATCTAATGTTACACTACAACTCTATATCCGTCACTGCTGGAAAAAACAAACAAACAAACTTTCACTTATATATCTGTGCCATATAGAGATGGAAGAGCTGCCTGTTTTTATTGACTCAGACTTTTCAGCTCTGCTCACCCATAAACTGGCTATTGTGTCTCCCCCAGCTGTTTCATTTGAGTATTGTAGGTCATTCATTTTAATTTTTATGTTTTGTCTGATCATCTTTTTTGAACTTCTATCACTTACATTTACAATGATTATATTCTGAATATAAGATTAAAGAACACTTGACCTCTAAACAACAGTAAGGCAATGAACACAACGCCTCACATGTGTTTTCAGTTATTCTGGCCGATTGGACCTTTGCTCAGGAGAGATTGAGATGCCAATCAAGTACAAGCCTGTACATGCCCACTCAGTCCTGAGAAGACGTCTAATCAGACAGTTAAAAACACCCGTGTAGTGGACTGTGGGTGCATACTGCATTAACTAATGTTAATTAATGTGTCCTTATTGTAAAGTGTTACAATGTAGGTGAGTTCAGTAAATTTTTGTAAGTAAGTAAATGTATCCATAAGATTACTTTACTCACCCTCCCCTTGTCTTTGATTCATATGTTCTTTCTTTAGCACACTTGTGCTCATGTATTATTATGCTGTGAGTTTAAACTCTCTCCTGGTTCACTTCATCTGGTCAAGTATGACCATCATTACCACGCCTCTACCATCTTTATGAGCCAATCAATGATCTCCAAAGTCTATTGTTCAGATAGATTAGATAGTTCAATGACCTGCACCTGTCTAGCTCCTGACACTGATGTTCAAGCATGAGCAGCAGCACAGACTGAAGAAGAGTCATGATTTCCGGAAGGGGTTATGTTGCTGACCGAATATTACAGTTTTTCTCCATTGGTTTGGCTCATTTCTTGAAACAGAAATGACATTCTCAAAACAACATGGACAAAACTCCAAACCACTTGGCAATTGTTCACAACATAATTTAATTTCTCATTCATTTCATCAAATTGCAGATGTCTTAGTACATGTCTCAATGTCTCAGTACATCTTTGCAAATTATTAAGTACAGGTAGCCTACATTTAGTACAATTTCCAAGTGAATAGATCTTGTTGATCTAAACTGATTGTTGATTCTCAGTCTAATGGTTGTTCTCTCCAAAACGTGTCAGCGTCATTTCATTGTATAAGTCATCACATGCACAATAGTCTGTTCAATTGTCAAAATTAGTCAAGAACATAATACCATGAATACCATATATGAATCTCTTGGAACATTTGATAAATTGATTACAGCAATTGACAGTCCGGTGAAACTAGATCTTGACTAACAAAGGAGGAGTTTCACACATCTCAGATGACCAATAACACAGTATGTTTAGTTACCTGACAGGTGCTGTCCATGATTGTGAATGCTGCCAAACGTGTATATATAGATCTTGACCATGCAGGACCAGTACAATTTCTGAACATGGAGGCACCTGGCCAAATAAATGAGCAAGGGCAACTGCCTGCTCGAGGAAGAGGAAGAAGAAGAAGAGGAGGAGGAGGAGGTGGAGGAGGAAGAGGAGGAGGAGTAAGGGTGCGTGGTGGTGGAATAGGGGGAAGAGGCCGAGGAGCACGAAGACACCATGCTGTCCCGGATGAAATTCGGGCCACAATTATAGACCATGTCATCAACCACGGCCTCACAATGGCAGAGGCAGGTCGCCGAGTGCAGCCTAATGTGCCTCGCTCTACAGTCTCCTCCATCATCCGAACCGTTCGCAGGGAAAACAGGTATGTAGTCAGTCAATGATGGAATTATATGTTGTATAGGACAGGACACTGCATAGAGCAAGAAATATATTTATTTACTCATTTACCTATGCATTTACTGTGTGTGTGTGTGTGTGTGTGTGTGTGTGTGTGCGTGATAGGCCTACAGTAATATCTTACCTCAATGGAATGTTATGATACTAAAAATGACAAGAAAAATATTGGAGAAAATAAACTATGGAATAGTTTATTTTCTACAGTATTGATGATACAGTTTACAGTAGTATTCCAGTCCAGTGATGCATTGAAATTGTGGTAAAGTTACTGTAAGTAAAACAACAATACAATTACATTGGTAACTCATTCTGTAAGGAATACATAAGGTATAAATTACGAATGGAGTGTGTCCTTTGAATTCTATGTCTAGGATTGGACGACAACCTTGCACGGGTGGCAGAGAAAAACTTCTCAATGAACAACAAGAACAAGAGATCTGTAACATGGTGATTGCAAATAATGCCATCACATTGAGACAGATCCGCGCTGCAATCCTACAAGACAATGCCATATTCCAAAATGTCAACTCTATAAGCATCTCCACAATAGACCGGATATTGAAGAAGCATCAGATGACAATGAAGCAAATTTACAGAGTACCATTTGAGAGGAACTCTGATAGAGTGAAAGAGCTGCGGTACCAGTATGTACATGTAAGTCAGTTACTGGTTGTCCATCATTATAACCTTTTTACAATTAAGTAGTGGTTCCCAAGCCTTTTTGGCTTCAGTACCCACTTTACCTGTATGAAAGTATTTGATTTATCTGACTTCAACATTTTGCCTAAAAACTGCAGCTTACTGTATGATGCAATTATCATTATAATCCTTATTTTGAAGAATATAACATACAATAAGAAAAAGGGTCAAAGAGCTGCAATTAGTGCCTCCCATGTAAATATATCTATTACTGTGGGTTTTACTGTAACATTTCAGTAAGTCTAGTCATTGATTTTCCCCCTTCCCCTTTCTGTCAAATACCCCCTGTAGTACCACTGCATAGGGGTACATGTACCCCAGGTTTGGAACCACTGGAGTAGTGGCCAGTAGTATATTGAACTTGTGGAGAACATAGAACATTCCTATGTAATTGTCTGTAACTGTAGTGTATGACTGATTTGATGTTTTCATTTTTTACTCTATTGTAGAGAATAATGGCATTGGAAGGAAACGAGACCCCTCACATCCTCGTGTTTGTGGATGAAGCTGGCTTCAACCTGGCCAAGGGCCGAAGACATGGCTGTAATATTATTGGCCACCGGGCCACGGTGGATGTCCCAGGCCAGCGAGGGGGCAATATAACTATGTGTGCTGCCATTTCTGAAAATGGTGTGGCCACTCACATCCCCAGTCTTGGCCCATACAATACACAGAAGCTCCTCATCTTCTTGGACCGCCTTCATTTTGATTTGATCCCTGAAAATGAGAGAGGTCTTGTAGGGCCTCACCTACCACAATATGTCATTGTATGGGACAATGTGAATTTCCACCGTGGCCTGCTCATCAGGGCCTGGTTCAGTACTCATCCAAGGATGGTCATGGTGTTTCTACCACCTTACTCTCCTTTCCTCAATCCTATTGAGGAGTATTTCTCCGCTTGGAGGTGGAGAGTGTATGAGCACTGGGCTCAAGATCAGAGGTCTCTGCTCCATGCAATGGATGCTGCGTGTGAGGATATTACAGGAGATCAGTGTAGGGGATGGTTGCGACATGCACGCCGTTTCTTCCCTCGTTGCATCGCAAGGGAGAATATACGCTGTGATGTGGACGAGAATCTGTGGCCAGACAGACAGCAGCGTGTGGATGGCCAGGAGGGTGAGGACGGTGGCCAGGAGAGGGAGGGTGAGGACAGCGACCAGTGAAGAACTGTTAGTTGTGAAACTCCAGCTTAATTTACAGCACTGTAGGCTACATATAATTTTCCTTGTTTTTTGTTTGTGTGTTTATATTACAGTATATTATGCTGAATACATTTTCTTTTTACTCTGATGTATGGAAGTTACTTTATGTGTGTGAATAAAAATGGTTACAATTTCCTTGGCAGTATGAGTGCAATGTGTGATGTCAAACCTTGGAGGCTACTGTTACCCTAAAATCCTATTTTTCTGTTTTTTTTTTTCAGTTTTATACACAATTGTATTCTGTTAGCTAGACAAAAAAACACTACAGTAACCATTGTCTATGAAGGACTGGGCTAAGACTGAAAGGTGGACATGAGGGATATTTCAATGGTCCTCTGCCATAGTGACAAAACATCTAAACATTTTGACTTGCAGTGCTTACACAATGCCAAAGCGACGAAGCATTTTGGGGGCACTGACTATTTAAATGAGAAAGGAAATTTTGTTTTGATACATGAGTGAACAGTTTTGGGAGAGATATGAGCTTTTGCAAGTGAGCTATAGTGTTGTGCTGAACTGTAAGACTGTTTTGCCAAATGATCTTAGAGTTTTGAGAATGTAATTTCTGTTTCAAGAAATGAGCCAAACCAATGAAGGAAAACTGTAAGAGCTCCCAATAACTGAACGTTGACCCCCAGATTAAAAAAAAAAAAAATCTTTTTGCTTTGTATTTCTTTTCTATTATCAATGTCAAACATTTCTGGTGGCCAGAAAATGTCTATACTCAAAAAAAATTAAACACTATGGCTCTCTTAACAGAAATGTAATATATCATTCTTCATAGTTATTTTTTTATTGAATTTTACAATGTACATAGATTAAAGCACACAACAACAAAAACAACAACATTCCCACCCCACATCGAACAAACCCAACCCCTTTTCTGTCACTCGATGAATTGAGACTCTGGTTAATAGAGGAATGTGCAACGTAGTATGCAAAAATATCACAGTGTACACAATGTAAATACAGAACGCAAGGCACTTAGTTTTGCACAGTGAAGTTGAAATATGAAAAGTCATTAAGGCACAATAAGTGGTGAAACAGGTCCCAGAATGTAAGAGTCACACTCAGGTGCGAAAGGGTCAGACATGATAATTTGAACATTTATTCCTGTATTAGTGTGAAGGGTTTATAAAAAAAAGTCAAAAAGATCTCCACACTTTAAAAAAAATTCTTTTCAGAGCCCTGCAAAATATCCCCAATCTTGTAGGACTGTATAAAAAGCACAAGGTGTGACTCACTGCCATTGCTTACTGGGACACTAGATAATAGAAAAGAGCCATTGTTAATGTTATAAGTAGCACCTGTGCTTCTCCTGCTATAACATTCAAAATGTCGTCTGTGAAAAAGGCCTACACCGAGGTTAGGTGCTCTCGCTGCTGCGATGATACCCAGGTGGTTAAGCCTGAGGATGTAATGACTGAATGACGAAGACCAAATACTATGCTGTGATCAATCTGTTTCTTTAATTTAAACACACTCATGAAAGGCCAACTAACTGATACTACATTATTTACTCAAAATCACTCTCAGTGACAGTGTCAGTTGTCTGTGCAGATAAAAGCAACAGGCATGTTCAACTGATAATCATGATCAAAAATTCTCTTTATTTCATTGGTCCACTGTTAGTGGCTGGCATTTTCTCAAAAACACACCATGTACATAGTGCCATTCAAACATTGTAAGATAACAAGTGACCCTGTTTCTCACAGTGCTTCAACAACATGCATTTATTGACACAAGCAAAGAGGCACACAATGAGCTGCTTTGGCTTTTAAGGGTGGAGCTGGTGGAGTTAAAAGGCTGACACACTGTACCTTCACATCAGCAACACAAAGATCGCAAGATATCTTTGGTCATTTTAGAGAGAAACCAAAGAATGTTCTTTATTGTGTCTTCCTCATTAACATAATTAAACATGATGTAGTGCTCTGCAGTATGCCATAATGCAACATGATGTTTAATAGCGGGTTGTTTTCAACTGCCCAATAAATTCAATCATGAAGAAAGGCAACTCGGGTCAGTGTTCATGATCAAATACAAGAAATTCCACATAAATAGTATTTTCTTAGGTTGGTTAAAACAAAGAATTTAAAGCTGTCTGTTTATTTTAAAGACCTTATTCTGAATTGCAACTAAATGCATGTTGTTTCAAGTGTGTGTGCCATCATGTATTAAGGAGCATCTTTGAATTACAATCAGTTGGAGGCAATTAAAAAGCTCCTTGGTTCCCCTCCCCTTGTTTTTTTCCTACAGCCATGTTCTGCTAATAGCTTTGGATCATGGCTAAGCCTTACCTCAAATGGCTCTTAATCCAGTGGGCCTACGTTTGGTTACCTGAGGGAAATACTATCCAGGCTCTCTGCTACCCCCACTGCAAGCTTCCAGATTAGTCCAATATATATTAATCCCCCCATTTATCTTTGTCAACTAAGGGCCAAAAATAATTTGAGAGTGAGTAAATAAAAGCGAGTGCAATAAGAGAGGCATGCCTCAGACAGAAGGCAGGTGCTTGCCACCTCATACAACTCGTCACTGGGATTGGCTCTCTAATGAGCTTCTCCGTACGGTAAATATGGCTCTGCTCATTTTGCTCATCAACATTTCATGGGTTAGGTGATTATCCTTTTCAAGCAAACAAGGGATGTTTCAGAGTTTCTAAAATGGAAAACGGTCATCAAAAACACATGACTCCTCCAAGCCCAAGTGTTTGATCATGAAATGAAAGGAATGGAGCATTTTTGAGAAAAAGTGATATTCAGAATAAGAACCGAGCCTGCTGTAGAAGAAAATGGAAGCAAGAGAATAACCACCTCACTGGAAATTGACACAACATCACACCTTTTTTATTAGCTGAACCTTTATGTTGCCTGAACTTTCTTCTCATGTGCTTGTACACACTGAGCAGCCGAACCCTGCAGGACACGTCCAGAGTTTGACATTTACTGTTAGTTGGGAGACTAATAAATATGACAGCAGAGTATATCACGGTAGGAATGTGTGTGATGTTTTGCCAAAAGATCCAAATATGATTTCAGCATGATTTCAGGAGGTTATTAGCTTCAAACATATATATTTTTTTAAAGAAGCTGTAAACGTCAGAAATAGGAGGTACAGTCATTGGGGTATTTCTTTACTGGAGAGTTTTTGGGGACGACTCAGCAGAAATGAAAGCCTCTCGGAGTCTACTGCAGGGATGTCCTTCTGTCCTGCTAGTGGAACTCATTACAAGTGGTATGCCTCTGCAACACACCCACTGAGACGCTGGCGCAGCGCCACAGTTTCCTGAAATGGTGCAGATACACCATCAAAGGTAGGGATACCGTATAAAAGACCTGATGAGGACCAAGTATGCTACTGGTCTGTGGTTTCAGCATTTCATGGGCTTCAGGATTTGTGGAAATAATTTCTTCCTTGACTGATGTTTCTTAATGGTTCATATGGATATGATTGATATGCAATTCAAAAAAATAATGCAGTGTTGCAGATGTTCACCACTTTTACCTATGCCGTTTTGCTTGCGTTCCTTTGCTGGTTGGCAGATTATTGTCAGTGGAAATCACTGTAGGTCTAGTATTGATAGTGAATAACCAATCACCACAGCTTTTGTTTACATAGTCTCATAGGCTGCTTAGTAATGACATTGCAAAATTAATTACATATTTATCATTTGTAGAAAGCCTTACAGGATCAGCAGTTGTAAAGTTTGGAGTGTGTCTTTTGTCAAAAAAAACGTTGAAGCTGCTGTTGAAGTAAAATTCTTCATCTGATCAATAGGTCAAATGACTATGTGTACTGTGAAAGGGGCCGCATGTAGTGACAAACCCACAAAGAGTTCTCTCCTGACTCTGCGGTTCCCCTGAGCTCTATGGGCACTTTAATATCTATAACCTAAGTGTTTTGGTTTAACGGCCCGAAACGTGACCCATTTCAAATGCAGCATGTCAGCTGTTTTCAGCGACAAAGCTCTGATAACTCCACTGTACACAACCCGCCCAGCACCAAGTGACTTGCTGGTGAACATAGTGCAGCTAAAGAGCCAGGGCTAGAAGGAGAGCTGCTAATGTGTAAAACTGTTTGTAACAAGTTGACCATATTAACTGAATATGTTATGTGTGTTACCCCCCCCCCCATGTTATTTTGTATACATTTTTCCTCCAAGTGCCCCCAGCCAAACAAAAACAAACAAAATAACATATTACAGCTTAAAGAAATATTTTTTATAAAATGACTGCTTTGTTTTACTATGTTAAATGCAACTGTCCTGGTAATAGGAACTAAGAGGGAAACGAGAGAGAGATCTTTGGTAATCATTTCTTATAAAATCTTTCACAGTAGATTTTAATGCACTCAGTCTTAAGTTTTTGAGAGTTCATGTCATGACGTGCTTTGAATGCAAAAAAATATTGAAACTCAAAGACATTTAAAACTAAATAAAATACAATAGCCCAAATTTTTTTTTTCTCAGGTTGCAAACGTGCAGTGAAGTCCCCCAAAAAAGTAAACAATTTTTGATTTTTGGCAGGAAAACCTCACCAAACCATCTTTTTGTTTTTGAAAAGTATTTATTTTCTGATTCAAGATTTATAAGCTACCATCTGCCTGTGGGCAACACTCACATGGATTATTTACCCAAAGAAAATGTAGCGGTGAAAAATTCATGTCTTCGTGTCAGTCTGACCCTTGGTCATCTCCTGGCTCTCCCACCTCCTGGATGAGAAATGCCCCTCAGTGTTGTTGAGTGATGGGGGTTAGAGAGGAGGTGGGCCAGATGGTCATCTCTCTACAGCCTGTGACATCCTCTCCTACTTTCCATTGCCCCCTTTTCTCCACATCAGAAGCAATGACCGCCGCTGACAACCAAACATGTACTTTCTCTAAAAGTGCACGTGAGCAGGAAGAACAATAAAAGATTATGACTTAATGTTTTTTTCTTTTCATTTAATTTGATTTATTTTCCTTTATTTAGCACATTAAAATAATTTGTACACAGTAACCAATCCATCATATAAAAACATGTGCAAGGAAGACAAGAAACCCCAAGCGGCTTACAAAGTGTCTCCCTTTAACATAGAGTATGATTACAGTTTAATATGAAACAAAGTAAAAGACAAAAGAAAAACCAAATAACAGAAAAAAATATACACATCAATAAGTGTCTGTGTAGAAAAAAAACGAGGAAGAAAAGAATATAAAAGAGAAAAATACAAAATAAAATGAAGTAAACCAACAATAAAAGAAAAAAGAAAAAAAATATAAAATTTGAAAGAAAATGAGTTTGTTCAAGTACATTTTCTACATAAGGTAATTGTTAGTTTATCTCATGCATAATTTCAAGGAGCCAACAATTGTCCTACAAATAAAGTGTGATGAAATATTAAGTTAATTACATGTACTACATATCTATAATTTAAACGTGGTTCCATAACATCTTCCATATTTTTGGTGTCTGGGTGTCCTTATTTTCTGTTACATATTTTTTGTTTTATCCTCTGATAATAAAATTTCATAAATCCCACTTCATCAGTGATTAAGTGATGTAAATACTTCATCCACAGTAAGCATATTGTGCCGTTTATACAGTACAAGAAAACAGGCTCTATCTTGACGTCTTTTGACATTAATTGATCATCAAGATGATGTTGTACTTCTGCAGCCTCTGTGTTGATCTACATTTCTCTCCTTGGTGGAGATATAGGGCATTGTGTCACTACAGGAAGGCCTCAAGACTTTCAACTAGCATTAACTGTCAAGTTCATAAGGAAGTCAAATATTCAGTCTGAGAAGTGAAAAGGAGCCCTGTGCATCTGACTAGCTGAAGGGGGTGGGGGGGTGTTCGGCCTGCCAACAGATTTAAGTGGTCACTGAAGCCCATATGACGTGTTCTGTGTATTTCATATGAAAGCAGTGTTTCCATAATCCTACATCTCTCTGTTAACCACTTGTCTAAATAGTCATAAATCACCACTGAATTCCTGCTTTTATTTGGAAGGCAAGAGCTTCCAGAGCTGCTGTAGGGAAACCTACAGCGAGACCGGAAAAAAAGTTCACTACATTATCTCCTTTCCAACAAAACAAAACATGGATTTATGTGAACAACAAAACAAATATGTACTGTTACCAATACCAAGATTACAGTATATTATTGCCTTGTTTTACATGATTCAATCTCTCTTTATGTACTAGAAACAAATATATATATACACACACACACACACACACACACACACACACACACACACACACACACACACACACACACACACACACACACACACACACACACACACACAGAGCAGCGTTTCTCACCTTCCAGTTTTACTGTAACTGTTAATGTCCTTTGGGAGAGGAAATCAGCCACCAGTTAGAAAAGAGGACTTACTGAGTGATCCATTTTCCCCTCCCGCAGAAGGGAAAGTTAATAGGTTATATCCTCGTCCTCAGCTGGGATTGCCATTTCCTTTCCCTTTGACCTGTGCATCAGATGGTAGACTCTTACAGGAACCAAGGTGCAGAAGAACAAACATGAACGCTGCAAAATGGAAGGCTGGGCCCTGCCTGAGGTCTTGGTCCAGAGCTAAAAGGGCTATGGGACTGGGGCCGCCTGCTCTGCTCTGCTCCACTCTGCCTGCCAGCCTATAAGGGAGGATTGGAAAAGTCATCAGCAGGCCTCAGGCCAGGGCCCCGCTTGAACACGGGTGGCCACCAACACAGAGACTCCAAACAAATGGCTTTACATGATGTGATCACTATCTGATGCGCTGCAAGGGAGGGCAAACACAACATAAATGGCACTTTCCTGTTGAAAGACAAATCATGGATGATGTAACAGCGCTGTGTTTGAGGGTGGCCAGAGAAAACAGAGATGAACAGGGCTCTGTTTGTCTGCTGCCCAAGCAGGCGGCCTCAGCCTGGTTTGCCTTTCTGTATTCAGAAAGTCAGTCATAAAGTTTTGTGTGAGGTGAAAGACAGAAGTGGTTTTGCGGCTTTCTTCATGCTGAGTAAAGGGGTCAGTCAGTGTGGTGTCAGGGGAGAGGAGACGTCTGTCAAGCTAAAGTAACTGCAGCATGCTGCAGAACAACTATGAAACACATCCACTATGCATTATGTCATTTTGCCATTTGGAGCAAAACAGAACAATTACCAACCTAATTTACGCATTTGGATCATTTGTCATAGGGAAGACTCATGCCAGGAAAATACAGAGCAGCTTGAATATGACTGTAATAAATATAATGTTTAGACCTGGCTCCAGTTCAGTTCCCTTGAATATGACCCTTGCTATAAGAAAGACACGATTCCCTAAAATAAGCTAACAGTGGAGTTGGCTTTGTGCAACAAATTTTTTAGATCATATGATTTGTAAGATGGGGTTGCCACAACTTCTGCCCAACATGCCCAATATTGTGTGGTGCAGCATATTTAACCGCTGATGGAAACCAGTTCCATATGGCACAGTAATGTAGAGTAAATAGAAAGACCACTAGAGGTCGCAACAGCCACATCACCGATGACATGACTGGCCTGCACACTCCTTTATAGGGTTGTGCTGCAAAAAAGGTAAAAAGAAAAAAAAGGGTTGTCTTGCATGACATGTTCCTCAGTTCAGTGTCCACAATGTAAAAATATAACATTTGCAACTTTATGTCAGTGAAAAATACACTGGATGGAGATGAAGAATTAGGATTTACAATCAGGTTTATACTGCTTTAATAACTATGAAATAAGAATACACATTGTGATGTATACTTTTTCCTCTTCTGGGAAGAATCCACTTCTTTCACCTGCAGCCACATGTTGCCCCCCTCCTCCAGCTTAAAGCCCCCTATAAAGACACAGCTCTCTGCCTGCTCTTTGTGGTTCACGTCCCTGACCGTTGGTCCTCAGGTCAGACCACCGGTCCCTCAGGAGGAAGGTCTTCACCTTTCTTCCTTTGAAACAACAGCGGAGGCTGGTTCAGAGCTCTGTTTTTTACCGACATTTCCTCAAGATGGCTACCAGCAGGAACAGCTGCAGGTAGAGAACTTGCTGAAGAACAGAACAGAACAGCTGGTGCAGAAACATTAACACTATGATGAGAATGTTATAAAACATTTGTAAAATTGTAATTTCTCCTCTCTTAACATTCAAAAAGGCTTGGCTAAATACACAAATTACAGCTTGTATGGTCAATAAAAAAGCTTAATGAAAGGACTTGACAACTCAAATCAAATTTGTATGTTCTGGTAAGTTGCAAGTTGGTTTTGCTATAAAATGCCTACTTGTATTTTTAGGTACCAGTGTTTTACTGGACTAGTATTACACTTTGTGTCTGCCTGTCTCACACACGCACACACACACACACGCACACACACACACACACACACACACACACACACACACACACACACACGCACACACACACACACACACACACACACACACACACACACACACACACACACACACACACACACACACACACACACACACACACACACACACACACACATGCAGACATAGAAAATATATGTTCACCCTGCTCTCTCTTATTTTTGGAGGCACATTGAGGTCTTTTGCCAAATACAGCTTTATACTGCCTGGCCTACACTCCAAATGGCTCTATAACAGTTAAGAAACCTCCAGGGCCCACAAAGACCAAAAAGAAACAGAGGAAAAAGTGCAATTGGCAGCCAACCACACATATTCACTGAGCTCATCCCACCAGGCAGCAGTAAATCATTATGAAAGCAAAAGACATTGTGGTTGATGCTATCATCTAAGACCAATAAAGCGCCCATTTGTAGGAACAGCCTCCTCACATATAACTGTCACTAACTGTCATGTCAGTAGACACTTCTATGTGTGGATCACAGTGTTTCTGAAATGGGACAAAGGTGCAACAATTCTCATGTAAAAGACGGAGAAATGAAACTCTTTTCTCTTTAATCAGATTCACCAGTAGAACCGATTGGCAGGGATTTGCCTGAAGGACGTTTACAGTCCATTCCCACAAGAAACAGGCAAGGAGATGATAAATTGGTTCCTAACAAATTGAGAGCTACACTCCTGATGGTGGTAGTAATCAGCCTTACATTTAGTCAAAATGGAAATTGCGTGTTCCTGTTGTTAGAACACAAATGTGGTCTTCAAAGACCTCCTGTAAGAGGCCAATTGGCTTGCTCTTTTCTGTGCTCCTGGGACATTATTCCCCCTTGAAAAGTTTGATGTTCAAACAGCCCAAATAAACAAAAAGAGAGGATATGATTAAGGGGCTCTGGTATGTAGGACACAAGAGAGTTTAGTTGTGTTAGTTCACTTGTTTTAATTCAGTATTTCCCCTAGTTTTGGCTCTATGATTTAAGTTGCTACTAGAAGAGAGATACAAATTATTTCAATAAGTATTATCTGAGCATGTGGCACCGTCCCATCATACAGTCTGCCTGATGTCCTGTATTAAAGGGAAGGAAACCGAGGGCGTCATCCTGTGACAGGGGCTTCAGTAGGCACCTCATTCCCTCTGGGCCTCACTTCGCCTTCGGCTCCAGAGGGGCGTGAGCGGTTTGTCTTTAGCTTGAAAGACGTGGGGCTCTGCCAAGTTCAACCCAGCCCAGAGACATCGACTACTATTAGCTGGCTTCCTGACCAGGACAGGGAGGGCAGAGGGTGGGGGATTCACAGTGGGGCGTGGGGTGGTGGTGGTAGTGGTGGTGGTGGGGGGGTGATCGTCCTCTCCGCCTCAAGCCTCTGTCCCGGTGATCTGGAGGCAAGCTGAGATAGCAGAGCCCCAACGTTCAACCACAGTTTACTCTGCGAGCGATGGAAGGGGACGTGGCTATGCAACAGTATTTACTCCATCACTGACTTTATGTGGGTGGTCCCCCCTGGCTGGAATACAATGACTGCACCAGACACTGCTCACTCACATACTGTCCTGCCTCATTGGGAAAAGCCATAAAACACGAGTCATCCAGGGCTCCCAGGCTGTGCATGATATATTCTGAGTTTTCTGTTTCCTCCCAGATTACCTTACATTTGTTGGTTCTCTGCCAGAACACTGAGTGATATTGATCAAACTTTGTCTGTCAGAAAAGTCTTCTGTACAAGTAAATGTGATCTAACAAATTCAACTCATTATAGTTCATCAATAACTGCTTGTTATAATTTGTGTAAAAACATCTAAGACATTCCCTGATGTTTTGAAAACATCAGGGAATCTTTTTTTAGGTCCCATTTAGCAGCTTCTAGGGTGCCATTATTCCGGTTAGGCTGCCATGTGAACCTGGAGGTTGGTGATGATACCTAAACGTGCCCCACAGAGTGTGTCTGATGTGATTTTGATGTATAGATACGAACAGAAATTCAGTTTTGTGAGTGAGCTGTTTAAGACTTGCTATATAACCTGAGGCAATGGAAATGAAGCAGACCAACTTTGTAATTTCTCCAAATTGACATCTGACCAGAGAGGAAATCTGGTCCAGTATGGCTTAAATTATTTCACTTCCATTTTTCATGCCTCACCGGAGATGGGAAGCTGCACTGTAAAACAAGGTCAAATAATCAAAGTGTTTTTCTCATACATGTTAAACATATCCAAATGAGTAACTGTCACTGGCATATTAGATTAACAGTAAAACAAGGCTGTGTACTGTACATGTAACGTATTACACTGCTGATTTTGCTGTTGATAAATGCTCTAGATAATTTGGTAGAATGTCCAACTTTCTTAAACAAAAACCTGTTTTAACACTAAATTTTGTGTAGAGATACACACACACACACACACACACACACACACACACACACACACACACACACACACACACACACACACACACACACACACACACACACACACACACACACACACACACACACACACAGTAATGGAGATGTAACTGGAAGAGTTCTCGCGGCATATGGATGCCATTTGTAAGCTGCACTGAGAATGTATAGGTCAGTCTTACCCTTTGGTATCTCTCTATCCATCTGTTTTCACATTACTTGCAAATTATAGTGTCCTCCAGACCCAAATGAACATAAATCAGGCCAGTGAAAGTGCAGAAGTTTTCCCATCTGTCATAAAACAATGATTTAAAGTACGGGTTGTCAAAATACGGCGCTGTGAATTCGCCCCGCTCCCCAGCAGTAGGAACACAAAGCACCATCTCATCGGAGTAATTTATGGCCTCTGAGGGAACGGAGGGTGATTAGGGCTTAGGCCACCAACAGCCAGAAAAACAGTAGGAGCTCCAATAAGGAAGGCTGGAAAACCTTAGACCAAATTTATCAAACAATTCAGCGAAATCTATTTCTGTTTGGAGAAGAGAGCGAGATATATGGCCTGTTTAGTATACTGGTACATCTTTGGAACATTTGGTCATACAGCATTTGTGAGTTTTGGAGATTCTACTTTAAATAGTCGTAGCCCAGGACATGTGATGTATTGGTCAGTTAAGGTGCCCGAGGCCAAATCAAATATACAACGGGACGTTCTTGGATTTTAAACAACATATTTGTGTAAATTATGTCACCGCGTCTCTATAAAATTGTTTCTTTTAAAGGTGGAGTTTTAGGGTGAAAGCGGCTGTGTTCAACAGTGGCCGTTGGCGTTTGGTATCCGCAAACAAATGGACTAGTTAAAAAATGCTCGTCTTAACCGCCTTTACCTTAAATGGCCTTTAAAAAGTGAAAGGCATAGTTGGTAACTAAAACTGCCGGTGGGACATGGCTTCCTGTATGGTCAGTTAATATATTATGATTAGCTCAGTACCAGAGGAAATGCAGGGGTAAGGCGATTGCATTAACAACAGGGTACTGTTGAGGTGAGGTTGGGTGGCTCCAAATTAATACTTTTGCTTATTGACACTTTCATTTGTCTCTAAATAAATACAGATTTCCTGTGAACCAGAAAATTGGTGCAATAAAATGAGCCTAGGTGGTCATGTAGCTATGAGGTGGCCACATATCAATATGGTGTTTTTCTGTCCACCTCAATGATGTGAGCTTTATAAAGAAAGGCTTGTCTTTCAGGCCTGACTGACCTTTCCCAAGAAGTCTATGTAAAAATGGAGGTTTGCGGAGATTCCTTATTCATCTACCTGAACTAAAGAGTTCCTCTGCAGTGTTGTGTTTTAACTAAATCTGATCAATTCATCTTCACCTGTTTCTCGCTCAACATGGGAGGCTTCTTAGACTGGGCAGGTATTGCTTTTGCATCTATTTTTACAACTGCTCCTCTGGGTCCCTGGCCAGTCATTGGCTCATGCCCCATTGCCCCCACACAGTGTACAAAGTTCAGAGCTTCTGCTTACAGAACCACAGGTGTTTTGCTAGTACTGTACAGCCTCCTTCTAAAGTAAAACTGCTCACAATATCAATCTAAGCTCCAACATACATGCTGTTTAATGTCATTATTTATACGTCATCTCTAATTCGAGATTGATTCTTTTTGTCTTAGTCTTTTGGTTGGTTGTTGTAGTCCATGAATGTGCATCTCTTGTGAACTCCCTGCAACAGTAGATATTCTTCATAATTTGTATACTTAGCAAGGGCCTGATGCACATTAAGTCATTCTCCACAACCTTATTTGAGCTAATTGCATGGATGCCTGGCAATCTCCTGAACCACCCAAGCATTAGCTCCCTGGAGGATGTTCTGCATGTCCGCTAACCAATCAGCAAAAGGGTTCTGCATCACTGCTGGCGGTCCACCCTACGATCCAAAGGCTGTTCTGGCCAAGTAGTTGCTTATTTCTCAGGAGAACTCCAATGCCCTCGCTGGGACCCTTAAACATCTGAAGTGGAGCGAAGTTCAGGGGCCTTTGCAGCCGTGGCCACACAGGCCTTGCTATCTGTTTAAACAGCAGGTAGTCCCCAACTCTCCTCTGTTTGTGTCCGTGGCTTCCTCCAACAGTTGGGGGGGATTTTCCCATACACTCCGTCATTCCGAAAGGGTCTGTTTTCCCCGGATGGAGCTTGATAGAAACAAAAACACACATTTCCAAGACATACCAAAATATTATCATTTTCATTCATTCTTTGTACTAGAATTGAAAGTGATGTTAATCAGTTAAATTGATTAGGTCACAGCAGGAATATCACTTTTTACTGCATGCACTAAAGTAGGCCTACTGTAACAATTGTTGGTCCTATCAAAAAAGAATAAGTCTTTTTTTTTTTTAAACATACATTTTTTTTAATGCTTTTGTTGAATCAATAAAGAGAGCAATCAACAGAAATAGAGAAAGACAGAAAAAAAATTAAAGATCCAACATGTCTGGAAGTAAATGTGTACACTGTGTCTATTGATGCTGTCTGCACACACAGCCCAACAGGTCGGCTCCATCAAGGTGGCCTCAGCTGGGGTTCTATTGCATCCCACGTCAACACCACTGACAGCAAAAAGCACTTAGGGACCAACAGATCACTTTACCATTCGTCCAGCAGGAAGGGAAGCCTCGAGGTGGGCGGTGGGAGGTTGGGAAAGGGGCAAAAGGATTGCAGGGGCTGCAGACAAGCAAGCACTGGCCAGTAGGTGGGAGTATTGATGCTGGTTTACTCTAATAGTCCCACCACTGGATGGGAATAGAAAATGTGCAGTGAAGATTGTACAGTAACGTTAACCTAACTAAAGGAGGATAGTCATTGATCTTAAATAATACTGCTTATTATTTCATATTGTTTACAATTCAACCCACTTGAATTTGCTCTACTTTCGTTCCTTTAACATATCTAAATAAAAACTATAAGAATTGTTGATAATACCTTTTAATGTAAAAGTAAATCTAAATATGTATGGTGTGTTCAGAACCCTCAGTTCAATGTAAAATGTATCATCTCTTTTGAGAAGCATATCTCCCAACATTTTCACTTCTTTCAAGTTAATAGCTTAATTGCCAACATTATGGGTTGTTCTGGGGTACAACTGGAAGACATTATTTCATTTCAATGCTTCATTTGCAGCTCGGTAAATATAAAAACACCAATTAAAATGTTTCCTGTCATGGTGGATGTTTGCGTCCGTGATACAGTTCTGGTGAAGTGGGGGTTCCATGAAATGGGACAATTAGAATTGGTCACGATAGTAGAAATTGGAAATAACATTTACATTTTATTCTTGAGGCTGTGCAACATCTGTCGGTTTTTCATTTAAGCATTATAAAACAGCGTATGTACTGAGCTGTAACCCACCTAAACTGATTATTTAAAGTCAAAAATATAATGTAGTATATGTGATGGAACTGTAGGTATTTTTCCAGCATTTGACCACACATTACATTACAACAATACAGTATACCTGGGAGGAACAGGTCAATGAAATGAAATCAAACTAAGAATTCTCTCCAATCTCACCAAGCTGTATAATTCAGCCAAGAGCTGCTCTAAGTCTGTGGCCCACCGCTCCCTGTGTTTGTGGGTTATGAGGGCGAGCACACTCCCTGGGGTACCACACACACATGCTGTATGCACAAGTACAATATATGCATAAGTAAATAGATGCATTTAAATAAGCACCCCCAGATCCATCTATACTAGAACACACACACACACACACACACACACACACACACACGCGCGCGCACACGCACGCACGCACGCACGCACGCACGCACACAATTACGTTTAATTTAAAAACATAAAGCCTTATTTAACCATGTCTCTAATGTCAGTGCACTATCAAATTAATTTTGTTAAGAATATAGAGGGCAAAATTGCCACTAAATACAATAATAATAATTTGAAAGCAGGCTTTAACATATAAAACATACACCCCCAAAGCATTTAGGAAATGTTGCATGGCAGTGAACCATCAGACTGGCGAACAAATGGAAAGCACTAAAGTGTGTGTATTTGGCAGCACTCATATATACATTAGGAGTGTGTTCTTGGCTATGGAGATTGTTGGCTTGACACTGGTGAAGTTATGCAGCCAGGTGAGCAAGGCGCCAGTAGAAGTGACAGTCTCACCTCCACTAAGCCTGACTCTGAAGATGTCTTTTAACGTGGGGAAATGTGGCCATTCACGGCCAGCCGAGCGTTTCAATGAGCCACATTAGCGGTTGCGCCATTGTTTTTCAAAAGGCAGCTCCGAGCTTGCTTTGATGGCCAGGAAGCTGGCCCACATTTCACTTTGTCATTCTGATGAGTCTCTCTTCATTCTGATCTGCTGAGTCTTGCACCCTATGTGATATAGTAAGGTGAACCAGGGCAGGACGTGGTTAGTTTCTACTTCAAATTGTTTTTAAAATTTCTTTAAAGCTATTAAGTTTAAATGTTCAAAAATGTGAAGCAAAGATGATGTATGATAATTTTTTTTTAATTAATTCAGCAAAAACATTTAAAAGATGGATCCACTTTTCTTAACCTCAGAAGTTACCATTTATTTCGAAAATATGACATTTGATTGTGTCTTGAGAGTGAAATTAAGTTTTGCTTTAATATACTACTGGGGTTGGGTATATTCAATGCGTGTGCTTATGGCTCATGAAACCCTTTGAGCATAATTAATATTCCACAAAGGGGATGTTGGCCATCTCTCATGTCCTCCGTCACTCATTCACAGCAAGTCATTTGTAAGTCACACTTTGGCTTTGAAGGGAGTCGGGCACTCACTAGAGAGGAATCCCCTCTGAGGGCAAAATCCTCTGAAAGAGACCTATGATTATATCTATATTAATGGCTCTGTAAGTCTAGAAAGATGTTTTGTCTGCTAGATCTCGCAAATAGAGCTTTTTCACAAATAAGGGGGTCATCTTAAACTGATTAGGTTGCAGAAATATCAGGTTCTTTTTGAAAGCTTGTGCTGCGCCTTTGGTCTTGTTGTGCAGACCCTGATGCCAGATGCAATAAATTATTAGTCTAAATCAGAACAGAATGCCAGCTTTACATCAGGATAGTGATCCATGTCAAGGAAAAGAAACATTATGTTTGAAGTAAAGCAACGACTCAATGTCAGGGTCTATCCCAGCTAAGTCGAGGCTATTATTTACTCTTTCACATGGAATCAAACACATTGGGCTGTTTGTGAAAGACTGTTGCACGGTAGAGCTTTGTGGGGACTCAAATGATTTCGTATGTTTTATCCTCAGCAAAAACACAGAATTGGCCAAGCCCTACTAAAAGAAATGCAGCAATGGTTAATAAATCACACAGTTGGCTTTGTGGCATTTCTTTTTTCAAAATACATAAAATATAAGATATATTCCATATATTACCAAATGCCATGCTACAATGTAATGTGAAAAACAGATGCAACGCAAATTTTGGGCACAATATTGAGAAATAAGCAATGCAGCATTTTAAAATTCATCTTTACAATGATTAACAGCAATATCAAATTTCAGCCTTGATAACTTTTGCATGGAATCCAAGAAATAATAACACGAAACAAACCCAACTCATATTGTGCAAAGTTAAAATATGTTTTTCTCATTTCTCATTAAATTATACTGCCTGGAATAAGGTGCACTCTATTGCTACCCCCCCCAGCAAGGCCACAAAATATGTAAGCAGTCATCGTATTAACATGGGATTTGTGGGCCTTATCTAAAGGGCTGTGTCATTTTCAATATAGCTGCAGACCATTTACTGCTTCTGCTCTGCTGTTATAGCAGCACAGAGAGGGACCAACGGGAGATATCGGTTTCTGCTCTCTTTAAAGATCTACTCAAAAACTGTGCATTATCTTTAATGGTGATTATAAACAAGGTTTAGATTTGAATCAACATTGATAACCATAAAGTACATTTGAGAATAATGTATAGACATCTACAGTCTGATTTTAATAACAACCTACAGTATTTTATGACATAGAAGCGAACTAAAATATTAATTTAATTAATTTAATATTTTAAGAATATTTGGCTAAGTACGGCAGTAGCTACGTTAAAATGAATGACTATACAGCAAAGATAGAAGTTCTGTGCCTAACGCTAATACTTGTGTACCTGTGTACCTGTGAACACATACAGTAGAAAACAGTCTTCCTATACCACACAGCCTGTATGAAAGTAGTATAATATGATTCAGGCTCAAGAATCATAGTCCAACATCTCTTCACCGTTCAATGACAAGACAATACTCCCTCTTATCTGGAACTAGGAGTGACTAAATAGCAGGCCTATGCAAACATGACTCACACTGTTGAAAAACTTCACAAGTGTCATCTTAGCAAGCAACGTCCATTTCCACAGAGCATGGCACCGCAGTTCTTCCTGGATGTACCCATGAGCCCCATGGGAGCTGTCAGGTCAGCGAGCACTGGGCAGGGGATATACGAACACGATTTCCAATAAAACAAGGCAACTCTGACCAGCATGCAAGCTGCAAAATCAAAACCAGCTGAGCTGCCCATGTTCAAAACTATCAAATGAACACCAGATCATGATGCACTTAGGGGTGCATATGTTTTCCCTCCTCTCTAAGTGCCACTAAAAGACACACAAGTGATGGGCTACGTTTAGCAAACACTGCACCTTGTTAGCATGGGAGCATGTGAAAATGGAACAGAGACAAGGAGAAAGATGTTTTACTGTACAGCTGTATAGCTCAGTCCAGTATCAGTCCAGGCCAGTTCTCTCTGAAGCAAACCTCAGACGTGAAAATGCTCTCAGCATGTCAGCCACACCACACTCTTATTATTTCCTCTTATACCGTATATCATGTTAAGCCTTTGGCCTTCAAACATTTCTGTTCATTTGAAATGTGTGGGTATCTCTTGTCCCAATCAGACAAAATGTGACTTGAATAAGGTGAGGTGAACTGTTTAAGTGATCATGCATTTGCCATGAAATATGTCCTCATTAAGAATGAAAGATTAGGTTACCTTTCTGCAACAAAAACGGTAAACTGAGTCGAGAAGACAGTCAGCTTTCAAATGTTTTCCTTCCAGGACTGTAATGCAATTTTCTGCACAGAAGAGGGCCATATTCAGAAATATGCCTGAAGACATGCAAAAAGGGTACACACTTTGCTCGGGGTCAGGAAGGAAGTACCTTGCCCCCGAAAAGTGAGTTAGGAATAATGGAAAATAGAAAAACAATCAAAGGAAATCTATTCTGTATAAGTGTAGCAGGAAACTGTTAAACGTTAGTATAGGACTGTTGTGCTGAGGGTTCTTTTTTTGAACTTTGCATATAAGATAACAGACATTTAAGAAAGCCAAAGTACCACAGATGTAATGTAATGGCACTTTAAATCTCCCTCTAACAATACTAAAAGTTAATGTGAAGCTGAGTGAGTCAGAGGCTCAGTAGTGTCTGTGGCAATGGAGGTGGTGCTGACAGCTTTTAATAGTGTTGCCAGGTTGAACATAGTTCAGTGTTAAAGGAATAATACTCAGAGTTTCTGGATGATTGACCAACTTAACTGCTGCATGCAGAGCATAGATGCTAAATTCATCCATGTGTCTGTGGTAGATCATTCTCTGCTGTACTTAGCTAATGCGTGATCATTTACAACAGGGTATTTTAGGCAAGAATGGTATTATTTTAGTAACAAAAAGGGATTTTGGAGGTTTATTCAATGCTGTAGGAATGCAATGATGCTATCAGCGCTGAAACGATTCAATCCATCGATCAACAAGAAATTTACAACATTTATGTTTAAGGACTAGGAACCAAATATTACCGTAATAATATTATATTACCAAATAGCATCAATCCCCTAATTTCCTCCTACCTCGGTGAAGATGTTTGAAAACTCAACTTTCAGCTCTGTTGAGGCTCAAAACTTTACCAGTGATCTGGAAAGGAATACATGGAAACAACAAAATCAGGAGTAGCGTCTTTTAGAACAGAATACTACACACCAATTAGCTTCTACGCGATATGCATGTACATTTGTCATATTACATTTATAAGGTGATAATGTCAGTGGCCAAAAAAAATTGTTTTATACTGCCTTAAGATGAACTGTCTGTATTCTATTTTTACCCTTTTCATCAGTAAACACGAAATTGTATTATTGGAGTTTAAAACTCCTGACATGTATTCCAATGTAAACCTATTCAACAATGTCTTATCAGTGGGTTTAATCAGTTTTATTATTAGAAATAGTGTGTGTAACATCCTCTGTGAATATTTCTTACACTATTTACTCATTACTGGATAAGTTGCATCACCTACGGTAGCTTCACCTGTATATGCACTGCTTTGTAAGTATATATATATATATATATATATATATATATATATATATATATATATATATATATATAGAATTGCGTTCCTGACAGGATGTAGGAGAAGTGCCCTAAAGCTAGGCGGAAAAAAAGACAATCAGATTAGGACGTAGTGACATCATCATCATGGCTATCACCGCACTCGGCGACACAAAGCGTTGGAGTCGAGGACATGAAAGGCCTGTGACAGCATTTTCTCATTTGAAGTAACTTAAGCTAAACTTTCACCTCTCACTTGTGCTACAAAAAAACCTGTTGTGAGAAGTCTGGCACGGTCTGTTTGTGGTTAAGTCGGCCATGGCTACCCCTGAGGCAATTTCATGTATTTCCTTCACACTTCTGTCAAAGCTCGTAATATGTGACAGACTACACCCCCAAAGAAACACTGGAAGGACAAGTACGCCTACGAGTATTAGTGTGTGTTGGTGTACATCCCTCTGCTATCAATAGTATAGTATGCAGCATGAGACTTTTGACTCTGAAGACACTGTCCTTATGTTAGTCTGTTTGCACAATTAAAGGCTGTAAATGTGTTTCAGTCCCTTTTTCCCCACCTGATTCTGCTGCATACTGCTGGAAGATGCGCCTTTTCAGTATGTCACTCACTCAGTAAAATAAGTCAGAATATTATGTAAAAAACTTGCAGTTAAATTACTACTTAGGCTACTCTATTTAAAAAAAAAAATCCCTAAACACTGTTTTTAATACTTTTATGAGTTCCGAATGTCAATTCAAAAGACTATCTGGTCGCCCTGTTTTAGATGTTCTACTCTTTTGTTTATATCTGTCCAATAAAACCTGATGTTCTGTGATTTGAACCATCTTAATTTCTGCAGCTTTTGATATGGCATTGGTTAAAATAAACAAACCTTTTAAATAACTCAAGCAATTATGCTGACTGCGATATTAAACCTCTGTCAGCCACATGTTGGTACTAAAGTAAACTATGCAAGTAACTGCGTAGTTTATATAAACACAGTGAAAATGGCTGCTTAGCCCAGTAGCAGCAGCAAATCCCTAAGTACTGGAGCCTATGATTAGACCCACTCAACCTTTGGAATAATAAACTTTAACTTCTGGTCGTCCTTAATCAGACATTTAATCAAAAAAAAATTCTAGATCAGGGTTGGTTTCAAAGCTCCTAACTGTCTTTTAATGCCCCTTAAGTGTTTGTATTGAGCAACTGTGTTTCATGTGACGAAGCCAGCTATTCATAGTTTAAGATAGGGGATGGATGAAGCAACTTGTCCAATGTGGGTGATTCAGGAGATGTTAAGTTAGTTTCAGTACCGATTCAAATTCATACTCTTGTCAGTTTGTAAAGTCAAAAAGAGATGAACATGGCAGTAGGTACACTCCAAACGGACCAAATAAGAGTACTATTAATAACATTTTGAATAATACGTTTTTGATAAAACACATTTTATTTTTCTCTTGAGAGACAGAGCCAGAAAGGCCCCAAAAGATATATCTACAACAGACCTGCACATTAAATGTACACTCTATCATTTCCTACAGCTGCACACAATCATAATGATAATTATTCCTATTGAGATGGGTCCACCTCAGCATTTTGTGCTGATTTAAGATAGTAAATTGGTTGCCATGTTTGTTTGCTTCAGTAATGTCTAACAACTGAAGAAATATCTACTGTCCCAGTCTGGAGCAATCAGGGTGTATTCTGTTTGGCATGCTTGAGTGCTCCTGAAGTCCACTGGGTGAAGGGGAACTACACTGGATCTCAGCCCAGCTGGAAAACTGCCCTGTGAGCATCTCATCAGCTGTGAAATGGACAGTCTGCATTTAACTGTACAAGCACTGATGAAAGGACAAGACAAACAGGCCGACATCTATAGACTTAAAGTCAAAATACTTAAAAAGCCTGAGGCCTTTTTCGAATGCAGAGACTAAATCTTTCTGAGTGAAGCAGTGAGGTTTTGTTCCCTTCATATCATGTTTATTTACACAGTGATCAATTGGTTGCAAGACTAGCAGTCAGCTACAAATTATGTGTGAGCACGAGTGCTTACCACGCCGCACTCACACTCAGCTGGTTTTGATGCAGGGATGGGTTCATGGGACAAGTCTTGGACGGCTGTGAAAGGGCTGTGGACTCTGGCGGTCTGCTGCAATGCTCTGTGGGTGGGAACACACACCAGTGTCCTCAGCTACCCAAAAGCAGCCCTATGGTACTGTAATAAGTAGGCCCGACCCCGTGGCCTGCGACACAGTGGTCCAACGGCGCCTGTTGGCTGAGCCCAAAACACCATTTCTACACCAGATGTATTTCTAAGATTTGGTAGTGCAACAACTTCAAAGTCCGACTTGATTGTTTTTGATTGTATGATTATTCAATGCTGCCGTCTTTTTCTTTTATTTCTGGGGGGAAAAGATATTATCATTCAACCACACTTATTTAATTGCGGCAATTGGAGCCACTCTAATTGGGCCTTGCCTTTCATCTGTAATGGTAATGATTATGCGATTGTGTTCTTGCTGAGCAGTCTAGTCTGATGAGTAAGAGTGGAATGATATGACTGCTTTAACTGCGATCTCATCCGTTATTTTTGAGTGTTGTATTTCAGCCTTCTACGCAGTAAACTATGCTAGACATAATCTCATTTATTACAACATGTATTTCTGTTTTTGCAGATATCAAACAAACCCTTCGTGCACTCACATTGTTCTCCATCGTGATGTTTGTAGCTGATTTGATCTTTGTAATGGAGTTCTTGAATAAGTAAACAGTGAATGCCTGTTCACAATGTCAGCATGCTTTTGTCAGAGCCACGCAGACATTTAAAGAGCATCTTATCATGTTGATTTAAGCAATTAAACATGAAGTTGCCCACTGCAAGCTCCGACTGACTGTATCATCTTAATCATTATCTACAGAACCTTATCCTCAAAGCATTTTCTTTGGCCCGATTAAGGGGACTTATCACTGTCATTACGTGGTTAAACGTCTGGCTATTTAAAAAAAAAGTTTAAATTTGGGAAATGTTAGACACAGTACAACCTAGCCTTTAATGTGTTTGGGTATGGCGGTTTACAAATGCTTTCAGGTTGCAGATACAGTATGATAAACAAAGTAATTAATCCTAAGTGATACCGTCTACTCTCATCATTTCGTGTGACAAGCAGGTCTCGATTAAAGCAGTGTAAACAGACTGTGCCTTGACCCAGGAAATTGTTAGTGGGGTCTGAAAAGCTGCTAAATAGGCAGATTAGTATTATCTTTTTTTGAAATATGGTTTGAAAGTTCATATTAGTACATTTCTGACTGAGTGATTTAAGATTTGCTTTTAAAGGTTATGATCAAAAATCAATTTTATTATCAGTAACAGTAGTTGTTCTCCTTTCATCCAGTGGTAAAGACACAACTCTGTAGCTACAGTTGTGCATGATATTACTAATATTCATCCTATGTGACTGTCTTTTCCCCCTAAGTCAACCACATCCAGATCACAATCTAATCAAATGTGACAAAGCTTTGCAGGGAAAGATGGGCAGCGATCTGGGATCTGCCCATGCCAGTATAGGAGCTGTTTTGACAAGGATTATCACTTTCATCACCAGGCAATTTATAACAACCCCCAGCTTCTACAGACCTCATATCTCTCCTAAAGAACTGTGCTTACAAACACGAGAGCGATGCTGGTAGCTCGGTTTCTCACCTTCTGCTGAAGAAGGAGGGCGAAAAAAACAAAACATTTAAATATCATGTTATCTTTTGTCCATATTGCAGGCTGACTCTTGCACAGAAGCCCGGGCCATGAGTGCCTTGGCATAACAATCACCTGCATAGTAATGCAAAAGCCAAGGAATTTATCAAGAAGTCTTCATAAATCATCTCTTTACGTTAAAATAAACTCTGCCCATGCAGCTTTAACAAGCGGCGAATGAAATCTGGAAATTCTAAAGTTGTGCAACCCTTAGCTTGTTTTTTTTTATTGTTTTTTTTTTATAGTTGTCAGTTTTTGACATGTTCTCAAAAATATTCACACAATTTTTTTCTGTAATTATGTGCAGTAGAAAAGACACTATGACATGCATGGGCAAAGAAGAACAATATATTTAAATCTGATAAATGACACCACACAGCATTTCATAGCAAGACACGTCTTGTAATAAATTACAAACTTTAGCATTGGAGTGAAATGAAATGTCTTGACAGATACACACACAGTTCATGCAAGAATGTGCAACAGTGGCTTAACCTGAACTCTAAATCCGTGGGTATGAAGACTGTTTATGATGTAAGCATGCTATCTTTTCAATTTGCGCAATGCAAATGTTTTCACAATGTAGTGCTATCATAACAGCATCTGAAACAACGCCTCCACCCCTTCCTTCAACATTAACAGAATGCTCAGGTAATCCAATTATATGGCGCCAGTGGTTTTGCAAAGATTAGCAGTTTAGAGTATGCAGAAACAGCACTGTAAAGCATTTTTTAAATAATTTGTTAAACATATATGTTAACCAAAGACTGAATTCCTGCCTAACAGTATATTTTACCATTTATATATCCAATACATCAGCACCTCTAATATTTCCTAAATGTATTTTGTAACATAGAGACTATGCACAGAAATCAGCATGGATATAAAGCTCCATTATTATTTTTTTTTTTTTTTAAAAGCAAAAAAAACTATTACCAGCTATTTGTTACTGTGGTACTGGCAGATTTCTCCAATTTCTCAATAGATTACTTTTAAATGTTAACATTTGTAAGATGTCAACTATATTAGAGATCTACTCACCACAGAGTAATGAGACTCAGTCCAATGGAATCCTTGTAGGAATGCATGTTAACATACAGTATATTCAAAAATCAAAGACAGAGAGGCAACCAGAGAAACCATCCGCCAATGTTCTAGACATGTTCTTGTGAGTCTGCCTGCTTTGGTTAAACAGCACTGAAAGGATGCTGTGCTCAAGCATTACAAGGGGTATCCTACACCTGTTTGTTGTATGGCAAATTGAACATTATCACACAGAATTTGTAAAGAGGGAGAGAGAATGAAAGCAAGAGGAAAGAAAACCAAAAATGTGGCCGCACATGATTTTCCTCATTGCTTTTTTGTGTGCTTAAACTATAGTTCCAAAAAGCTACCCACTCTTCACAGAGTATGTAGGGAGAAACCAGTCTCAAACTGGCACCTATTTACGGACTTCACTACTGCCAGAAATTCCTCCTACAGTGAAAAAAGCCCATTGAATGTGTAGCTCATCCATCATTCTAAAGCCATTGGCTTTCAAACAGAAGCAGCAAGGCTATTATTTGGTAACACACTTTGCTTTCATTGGTTCCCCACTTATGCTTTTGACTTCCCTTTAAACTTGTTTCCTTCAAATAAAGCCCTTCCCCTCTGCAATACAATGTTTGCATTAGCTAAACTATCATATTCTGAATTTCTCTTAGTTCCTTCCGTGGCTGAGTTTATGGTCTTCAGATATGTGCAGTATGTGCGTGCAGAGGTTGTGTCGTGTCAACTCCTCACTGGTATGACAAGCTGAGGAGCTGACGTCATGAACTCCATTTCACCTGGGCAGGCTGCTTCTCATGCAAAGAAGGATGTGGTGGCCTCTGCCCTACCTGCTTTGATGCCAATTAACTATCTTCTTACCAGTTTCTAGAAGTATGTAAACACTGTTGCGCTATCGGTGTGAAAATCACCCCAATAGTCAAAATTACGTCTATTCAGCACACTCAAAACCAAAACAGGAGAAGCATTCCTGCACGTGTCAGGGTGAGCTTTATTGTCAATGTGATATCTATTCACTCTGTTGTTTATGATCCACTGAGCAGTCATAGCAGCCATTGCTGAAGCTGTGACTATGTACAGTTTGACATGGCAGCTATTGTTATTATAGTCATTTATCCAGTCATAATCAAGACTGTGTTGCTTAACTTTGCGGAATGCTGGGAATCATTCATTGTTTATTTGAGTAAATAATATGGATAATCATCGCTGCCTAGAAAAGCCTGTTTCAAAATAACATTAAAATAGACCTGTTAGCTGTTGTTGTGGATATACATGTATTTCTGAGAGGGGCCATCTGGCCTATTTTATTTTATTTCCTTCTGGCAAAAGCCAAGTCCCCCAGCTACTGTAAGTCACTGCTCAGTTTAGCCGGAAAAAAAAACTATGGCCTTTGATGCTGACCACTTTAGCTGTGCAGCCCCAGTGTGCTGGAAACGGCACAGACAACAACATGGACACATGAAAGGTTTGGCACTTGAGGCCACAGTAAGGGCTCATTGAATTATTGCTTCTGCCCTGAATTTTCCAGAGATCACGTCACTCAAAGAAGGTGGCCAATGTGCTCACAACTGCAGAGACAGCATAGGACAAAGCAACCAGTAGTTATACATTGTCATGTAGTCTCTGGCAGATAGGCAGCGACAGACAGCAGAGATCTTAGTGATATGAGCACAATAGGAAACTGAGCAGAGTTCAACTTTCAACTATGCAATGTCATGCAGTATATTTAGCATGTTTTGCCTCTTTTGACCTTAGTTCCCATTTGTCTGTTCATGTAACTGCAAACATAGCAGAACAAGCTAATCACAGCCACTTCCTGTGTTGTATACAGTCTGCCCTGATCGATGTACAGGAACAACAGCAAAAAGGATAAAGCACAGAGGGATTTGTCAGAGGATCTAGCAATCTAGCACTTTGAATTGCTTTTTTGTTAAAAAAATGCTATATAAATAAATGTGCCTACAGTGTAAAAAATGTTTTATATTATTAACATTGATACAACGTTATAACAACTTTTATTGTGGTAACTGAAACAAACAAAAAAAAGAATCTGAGCAGGACACATGGCACGAATATGAATAATACAGAATCATTTTCAGACAAATTAGATATTAATACATGAGCCATATATACAATCAATACTCTACAATAAAGATATGACAACCAGAAACGGATGACACAATGATGCATCTGGGCCTTTAAGTGAAGCGAACAAATATTATCAGTCAGGGTCAGTGTGCTGCGGCTGGCGCTTGTTGGATGGCTACCAGCAGGGTCTTTCCTCCAGTTCACAGCTTTTACAAGTCTGATTTGAGTGACCTGGGGAAACGGTTTAATGACCGTTTCTAGACTGTGTTTCAACACTGTGTGGGTGGGTGGTCTGACGCGACTGGGCAGGGACCGTACACTGATGTACAGTGCTGTAAATGGATGTTTCGACAGAACAACAAACACTTTTCTCTTCACCATCCCAGGAAAGTACCAGATAAGGTCACGTTGTGTATTCATAAGGTGGTTCTAAATTGTTTGTTTTCTAAAAAAAGGTTAGGCCGATGATTTCCCACAGATAATGTTTTGTGTCATATTTTAGGGCTTTCTGATACCTATAATTTTACTACACCTCCTGAAGCATTGTCTTAACATTGTAAATACCACATTTCTTTTATTCCCCATTAGATTAACCTAAACATGTAGGAAAACTTATTCAGTATATGAGAGGTGATTTTGTCCCTCCTATGCCAACCTGCATGATGTCTTCTGAAGCTACTGTAATCCATTTTCACTGGCCGAGTCTTAATAACCATCACAGACTTTTATGGGAGGCCCGGCGCCACATTTCTCTAGTCAGCTGTGCTCCTTTAGAACATTTCCTTGGAGCCCAGTGTCCGAGTGTCATTTGTTTCATCTGCAATTAATCAACCATCATGTTTATTGTGAGTTTGTTAGGTTTACCTCCTCATCCCTCCCCACAGCTCCTGCCAGGTTAATGGTCAACAGAGAGCCGACGCCAGGATTTAAGAGAGTTCTGCCACTCAACATGCTTTTCAAGTTTTTATTTCCCTGTAACACTCTATGAATACATGACTGAGTATAGCAACTTTTCAAATCTTTTTTTAGATGCATTGTGATTTTCTTTTTAATTTTACAGATTTGATTTTTTTTATTTCGGTAGATATATGCAATTGGAAGGTTACATTTTTCTTTTTTAAATACATATATAAGCCATTAAGATAATGACACGATTAAGCTAATTTCTAAACTATAAAGCTGCTCTAATCAACAAAAATTATATTAACAATGGATCAAACGACAATGTGTAATATGAAAGGGGTTACTTAATTTTCACTCAATTCTGCGGTTCCTCGTCATTCAGCTCATTGTTTTTGTTTTATGGCCCACAAGTTTACTGTTTTGGTTCAGTCTCGTTGCTCTCATCAGCGGTTTTTCCTGATTTCAGCGAAAAAGCCAATGTACTACATTGCTACATGCCCAGCACCAAACTACAAGCAAAGTGTATAGCTTATAGTGGAAGATTTAGCAGCTCGAAGAGCCAAATATTTTCCGCCTTGGGGTGGGGGAGTTCGGGGAGACGAATACAAAGCTAAGGGGTGAGTGAATACATGTTAATGTTGCACCATGTCTGCTGGATGTGCAAATCAGCAACTGTTTCAATGATCAACTTTCTATGATCATTTGTCAATATTATGTTTACAGCTTGTTGTGCTGGTCAAAATTATTTTTTTAAAATTACTAAATTTTATACTTATGCTTTTTAAAAGCTGACAAACTCAAGGTCACGATTTTCTAAGTTACAGTTTGCCTAAACCACCACCTGAAATTTACTGAGGAACGTGTGTAGTTACACGTCAGCTTCTCAACCAAAGCCATGTTAATTTATTTTCACTTCCCTAATGGAAAAATATTCCCCTAATTACAGTAAACAGAAAGTTGCTATTTCATATGGAATCATTCATGTTTGATGCCTGACTCTGATAAGACACTTTTGAAGTTCCACTGTATATGTTGTAAATTGTTTCTTTGAGCTTGCTCAAGTACCAAAATCACCCCTGCTTCACCCACGGGAATAGCAAGCAGAGCGGGTACCACTCCAGCACTTGGAATCTGGGCCAACGTTTCCAAACATCTTTTCCTGGTGCCTAAAATTAGCAGCATAATGAGGTTGTGGCTTCCTTTTCTCTGAACTAATACCCCATCCCTGTGGGACAGCATGATGTGGACTAACACTCCAGATCAACAGAAAAAATCTCACACTGACACTTAAGGCCTCAGGGCTGAACATTTAAAACTGAAAAGAAAGAATTTAACTCAAGTACGTTTAGTGTACATTTAGTGTTAATTTGAAAAAGAAACAGAGAAAGAAATATTTTCTAAATGTACAAAACATATGAGCAGTTTTACAAAATACAAGGTTTATACAGGTTTTTTGTCCAAGCTGCTGTATTAAAAGGTTGCAAACAGAACCTAGAGCAGTTACAATTTCCTCAGCAGTCTCCTTTACCACTGTTTCCAGTGTACACCTTCACTAAAACAAGTTTTATGTGGACTCGGGGACGGCTGGGGAGAATGGAAAAGACATGCTTAAGTAGACTCCACTTCATTATTAAACCTATAGGTCACATTTAATTGCACTTGCATTAATCTGTTTTATTTCAACTAATGAGTACTGCCATAAATTTAACTGAAGGTGAGGAATTTTTATGACCTTCAGCAAACTTTTGATCAGGTGCTGAAGCTGTTCAGGGTTAAACGAGTTGGAGAATCTTTACTGTGTACAGTACAGTGTCCGATTACACAACGGTTTGATTTTCAGCTCTCATTAGGAATTCTCCATCACACATAATAGATGCCTTTTAGGTTTAGTGGACTTCTTTCTTTGAGGTCCAGCTATTAGGGACAGGTAAACTTACAAAAACAGACAGATTGGTTGCATATTTCTTGTACCTAAAATTCTTGAAAACGTATAGCAGGAAATAAATGGCACACTAATCCGGCTGCTATGCCATGTTTTTATTACTTTGTTACATGTAGGTTGGGCTTATTAGCTTTTGTTATATAGTCCTTTTTTGCATCCTTATTTTGATGTAAGAGTATGTGTTAACAATTGAAAGTCTCAAAACTGCTGGAAAATTAAAAATGTGGGCGCCTGTGTAGCTCACCTGGTAAAGTGCGCGCCCATATATATAGAGGTTTACTCCTTGGCACAGCGGCCACAGGTTCGACTACGACCTGTGGCCCTTTGCTGCATGTCATTCCCCCTCTCTCTCCCCTTTCATGTTTTCAGCTGTCCTATGAAAATAAAGGCCTAAAATACCCCGAAAATTTTAAATGGCACAACACAAAGAAATAGGAATATAAAATGTCATATACAATCATAAATGATATAATATAACAAGTGCTTAATGTTTAAATTTAGTAACAAGGCAAAAAAGTGTACAATGGTGACTTGTGGAGCAATTTTCTTTTCTGTTCTTGTGGTTATAATGGAAATTTTCATGACATTACATATTTTCAGTGTAACTATGTGCAATTTACTCACAGCATGTCACATATCTGTGATGAAGTTAATATATATATATAATCTTTGGTAAGATTTGGGGACTTTGTGCAGGACAAAGCCAATGACAGCTTTGAACACAGTGTGAGGAATAATTGTATTAATTTATAGTTATTTCTTTATAGTTGGCACAATTTGACATATTTTAAAAGTAACATATATACCTAAGTACCTCTCCATGCAAGCTGAAATAAACTGAAAAGACATTTCTCTTCTGGAGATTCAACAGCTACTTTAAAGCTACATGAACATGATCTTTGGCCGCTTGGAGGCAGAAAAAAAACAAGCTGTAAAGACAACATTGACATTTTATTTCCTTATAAAGTTGATATGGGGAAGTTGTAAGCTAACAGTTGCTTATTTACACATCCAGCAAATACGGAGCAACATTAGCATTTATTTTGAGTGGAGTTTTTGACCAACTGGCCATGCTAGGATGGATCAGTCACTCTCCTTTTAGCTCTGATTAACTCCTGGGAACAAATCTGACTATTTAGCTGTTAAATACTATGTTCACCTTGCTGCTAACGGTGTCTGTAATACGTTTGGTGCTGTGTAAGTAGCTTACAGTGAGTCAGAGGTTTTTGCTGAAATGAGTTGCCTGCCGCTTCTGGAAACAACAGTGATGAGAGCGGTGAGACTGAATCAAATGGTTTGGGGGCAGTAGAATCAAAACAACAAGCTGAAAGGTGCTAAAACACTCCAGAGAGCTGAGGATTGCAGAGTTAGATGATTCTCTGTGAGTTTGTTGCTATGAGTGGCCTATTTCACATTACATTGGTCATTTGATCCATTGTGTAATATTAAAATATTGATTTGGGCTTCTCCTGTACTGAGTCAGTTCAGGAGCAATGAATGTTTTAGCTCTATTAACCTGTGAATGTCAGGCAGATATCAACAGTTGCCTCGTTCATTTTGAGAGAAGACATAAATAAAAGGAAGAAATAAATTGTATGGATGCATGGTTGGATTATCCAGCAAGCCATATTACTATCTGATGCCCAGACACGCAGCATCTTTCGATGAACCCTATACTTCCTCTAGTCCATTGACTCCTGGGCGCCTCTACAAGAACTGAGCATGTTCTCAAAACAAACAGCACAACCTGTACAGGAGTCCAGACCCAGACCTAAAGAGCCAGACACTGGGATCGCCTCTGACAGCTGTTTCCTGTTATGTAACTACACACAGCTGCGATTTCTAAGAGAGGGCATCTTGGTGTTGTAGACATTTCCAAGGGTCAAGAGGAAGAAAAATAATGCAGCTTTAATAGTGACCAACGATGGACCACCAAGGTTTCCTCCTCTCGCATGCAACGTTCTGAGTGACCAAGTATGTCAAGCGTCTTCACAGGATTTCTCTCTTTTAATGTCTTTTAAAGTTGTTGCAAATAACGGTTATAACGATTATGACAACTTCCTTAGAGTGGTCACTTTATTGTATTGATGGTGGTGGTGGTATTTTATGCAGTAATGATTTTTCAGGTGAAGTTCTGAAAGAGACAGACTGGAGGAATCACAGTGATCTCTTAGGGGTTCTTCACTGCTATTTGCAGAACCATAAGTGACACATTCAAGCACCTTTTATACAACCTAAGAGTTCTTATTTACTTGTGAAAAAGAGAGAGTGCTCTGCGCTTCTGCAATCCACAACAATCCAGTGCAACCAGGGCAGGACAAAACAGTGTAGAGTAAAAAAGAATCGCTGGTGCAACACAGATGTCTTCTTACTTTATAGTTTTTTTTTTGTTTTTTTTTAAGGTGCATAACAGAGTCCTCTGATGAAGATGTAACTTTACATCAAAACGTTAGTCACTGTTATACACCTTAAAAAATAAAAACAAAACTATAAAGTAAGAAGACATCTGTGTTGCACCGGTGATTCTTTTTTACTCTACACAGTTCTTATTTACTGTATGTGGTGTTGGATCACACTTTACTGTAATTGTCTCATTATTAAAGTAAAGGGGTTCTAATCTTGTGTTTATCAAATGTTTTTTGCAAAGCAAACTTTAGCAAACCAAATCAACCTAAAGCATTCGAAGCATTTGTTGATTTACATAAATGTAGTCTCTAATAAAATATGTTCATATTGTTAAAGTAAATAGACATAGTTCTACATATCTACATATCGTGTTGTACTGTATTCTAAGAAAGGCTGAACATATATATATATATATATATATATATATATATATATATATATATATATATATATAAGAAAATACATGAGATATATAGTTATATATTGTTGTTTTAACAAGTCTGTGAAATACTTTAAAATAATACAGAGGAAATGTTACAGTGTCCTAAAGGCTTCAGACGCATTAGTTTCCTTGTTGGCATTTTGCTCAAGAGAATAGAAGATAAATGAGGGAGCAGTAATGGCTGGGAAAAAGGCAGAATATTTGGCTGCCATTCTCTGTAAATATTGGTTTAGTTTGTTTGAGGTCCTTCCACAAAATAAACATTTTACATATTGAAAAGATTATCATACTTGTCCGACCTGGATACTGTATGATAGCATGTGAACATGTCTTAAACCTCCACGCATGGCTGACAGAGAAAGAAAGGGACCACCCTTAGAAAGAGAGGAGTGGAAGTCACTTAATGTGGAAGTTTGTATCCCTTTGAAATGTGCCATTTGTGATGATTATCAGTCCAGCCTTCACAAAGGGCTTCACTGTGACCCTGACATGAGTGTTAGTGACTTTGAAACTACTGTAGCAGCTATTACTCCTGAATCTAATGAATCATTTAAACAAACATTTGACAGGTACGTTGTAGCAGACAAACACCTCTTCTGACATGTTGTGTTTATCCAAATTGGCCCAAGTCACTGTGACATTGCACCACAACAGAAGACAAATCACTTTACTTTTACAAATTAGTCTTACATGCCTAGACAAAAGAACGTTTGACTCAAACATGCTAACATGGAAATGGCACATTTCACAGGACAAAATGCTTCAAAAGTTTCAAAGCCATGGAAAACTGAAGAAGTCGCAATAAAGCACAAGAGGACATGTAAATCTCTTCTCACAGATGTTTGTGGAAAGAATAGAATGGCAAGGCGATAGGTCATAACTTAGTAGCAGACCTTGTAACAGGAGGCAGATTGTAGTAGTTCTCACACTGCTCCCACGGGAGCTGGCAGTGTGTGTAAGCTAAGCTGTTACTTTACCCAATGAGTTTTTAAAGCATTACTGTTTCTCGAACACCTATGCCCATGATTACACGAAAAGAGGCTTTACACATCTATATTGTAAACCTTGCAGTTTAGTCAGGTGTTGACCAGCTAGACAAGCCAGTCTAGAATGCTACAAAAAAAGGCCTCGATCACACGCTGGAATGCCTCCATGGGTCAGGGGTATTTATTGATGACATCTGTTCTAGGTTAAAGGGCCACAGAAGGTACAAGTACATATGGAAGTCTCTTTTCACAGTAGAGGGGGCTTTTCCTCCATGACTGCGGATGTCCAGGGTGTGTGTCCCCTTTTTACCACATACCTGCTCCTGCCTTACACTTCAACTCTCTACACGTCAAGTGACAGACGTCCATTGAGATTTATCAGGGCAAGATTTATGTTTGTAGCAGCCAGCTCTCGCTTCTTAGTAGCCGCGCTCACTGCGGGCGGTGTTTTTCTTCCTGCACATTCTTATTAGTTTAGTTTATTACAGCAGCACGTCTGGTGAGGTCATTTATGGCCAACCATGGTGGTATGACAAACTCATTTATAACGGTAAGGCTTCAGCACATTGGATGAGATCACTTGTGCCTTCCTCCCTCTCCCTTTCTGCTGCCCAGACACCAAACGCCATAGGTAATGAAATCTTCTGTTTGTCTGTATATTTGCGCAGGAATATAATGGACCAGGGGATCACTGTTAGTGTGCAATCGCTGGCTCGGGGGCCATTTCACACACTGCTGAGTTTCTTCTCCCACAGTTGCTAAACACTATTGAGATAATATAAGAGAGGCGACAGGTTGCGACCACATGCTGATGATGTAGATCACCAACTGACCAATTAAGCAGCAGTGATGGAAAACACTGTTTCTTTTTAGCCTCTGTATGAATAGGTGTTTGAATTTTCGTTTTTTGTAAATTATACATTTGCAAGACAAATGTATAACATACAAAAATGTTCTTCTTTACTAATTTGTTTTTAAAAGTAAAGATGTGCAATTAATTAGGGTTGCATTAGTCATGGCTTAAGAGATGTTGAAGGATAATTAGCAGCTCAACGGCATGTTTTCGTCTCAGCACAGGTTCCCTGCTGTTACTGAACTTATGACCCTGATCCCAGAAGGAAATATTCAGACAAAGATAGAGGGCAGCAGAGAGATTGAGACATGGTTATGGAACCTGTGTGGTCTCCAGATATGCAATGTGCAGTCCAACACACACATTTGGGCCTTGGCTGAAACTTAGCCCTGATTCATACCGAGTATCCATCTGGTAGAATACCCAGCAGTGTTGTACCCAGCTCTCTGCAGTTCCCATCCAGAAGAAAAAGCATGCCGACAGAAGGAAGCACAAAGGAATAAAGCTGTCCAAATGTCCAAATCCCAAATGATGAAGATGCCACATAATTTGCTTGTTTTGAAAAGGAAGTGCTTGCTCCAATAAATGTGTATATTTAACATTTTCAGAATGAAAAATGAAGGCAAAACAGGCAATGTGTAAAGACTGGAACTTTTCCACGTAAAACATAAGGATCTCCCTTTTGCCACAAATGTTTTTCACATTAATATTGGAAATATATTTTTTTAGTTCAACACACAACTCAAGGCTTATGTCCAGCCAGTTGTCATACATATGCGGTAGTCAAACTTTTAATATGTCTACTTTCTGTATAAACATTTTATATAATTCAATACAAAAGGTTCTATGAAGATGTGGCATTTCATCTGTTTTTCCTTTGCTTTTTAAATCACACAACACTTCATATCCATTTGTTAGCAACAACTGAAAATGTTGTTTTATTAATAGGTAGAGATTAAATTGCACCGCATGCTTTGTATTTGGAAAGGCAGTGGAAATTGTACTATTGTGAAAGCGGAGATGGTGAGTTT